>NC_081796.1:1662200-1962200 GCF_963082965.1 Carassius carassius | reverse complement strand
TGCTAAATCTGTCACTAGCAGATATGAGTTCATCCATGACTGTTACATTTCAAGCCAGAGCACAACTCCTGTCATCTTATCTGGGAATGAAAATGTGTCTAACTGCTGTGAAAACATGCCTGTAGAGTAGGGGAAAACTGTTTCATATATTTTCAAATATATTTGGTCTCACTTTATTTTAAAGTCCAATTCTTGCTATTAACTATGACTTTTGCCTCAATAAACCTCTGCTAGTTAATATGTGATAAGGTAGCTGTTAGGTGTAGGAAGGTTTAGGGATGTAGAAATATTAATATTTAACATTACAGTAATATATTAAAAATAAGAAAATATCATTAAAATTCAATTCAATTCAATTCAAGTTTATTTGTATAGCGCTTTTTACAATACAAATCGTTACAAAGCAACTTTACAGAAAATAATTTTTCTACAATATTTAGTAGTAGCTAGTAATTTGTGCACGTTTGACAGGATAATTAAAAGCGTTATTTTTAAATTAAACAATGAATAAAGTGTAAATGTAGGCAACTGTGAGATTAGAAACAATTTTCTTGCCCCTGAAATACATTTTGAAATATATTTTGGCATATGAAGCTTGAAAGTAAATTCATTTTTAATTTAAAAATATATGTTATTGAGCTTCACTGTTTACAAAATTTTATTTTTCAATATAACTTTAGCAAGATTACTTTTTATATACTTTGTTTATGCATACACATACACACACATACTGTATGCACAATATTTAAAATAAAAATAAGTTTTACATTATGCATTTGAATGTATATAATTGGAAGTGAATGAGACTAAACATGTTCAACGCTAGGTTTTTTTTTTTTTCTGTGTTATAATTGACATCCAATGAAAAAAAAAAAGAAGAATGTTGTCTATGAAATTAAATTACATTTGTTTCTTCATCTTTTCCCCTAGATTCCTTTCCCCATCTTAGCCTATGTAAATAAATCTAGATAATATCTGTCGAACAGAAGATCACACTGCTGCACTTTACTATAATATCGAAAGGAAGACGTGTTATTAAAAATATGTTTGTGGAAAGTCATTATTGCTCTGTGGCATTTAAACTGAGTGAGAGATGGTGTTATTGTGAAGCTGTCAGTGCACACAGGAGAATCCAATAAGAAAACACTATACGGAAACAGAGACTTAATATAGAGAGTGGATCAAATGAAGGAGTCTTGGCATACAATCATACACACTCTTGATTGGCGTTTTCTATTCTCCTGCATGGATATTTAAATAAAGTCTAGTTCACATACACTTTATTTATTATTATTTTTATTGCTGCAACATAAGTATATCTGAATGAAAATACAAAACATATGACTTATCTGTGTTAATACAATTTAGTTATTTGTTTGTTTGTCTCTCTATGCCTGTACCCGTATTACTGAAATAAATGTTTTTATGTATAATATAAAAAGCTTTTAGTTATGTGGACACGGCCACAGCTATATAAATAAACTTTAATGCCATCTTTGTTAAAAACTAGTATTTTGAAAAGGTTGTGGAAAAGTAGTTCCAGGGGCAAAGTTCAGAGGAAGAAGAGTTTAAATGTGGAAAAGGACAGCTATGTTTCTTTTGCATTTTATTTTATTTTGTTTATAAATTTGCACTTTGTTTGGTGTTTTATTTTTTTGATGCTATATACATGAATATGGGTACTTCTGATCAAAACTGGTCTGATTAGTAATATGTTTAGAGATTATATTGTTACCATTTTAGAAAATGAATCTTTAATATGAATTTCTCACTAGTGTTATTTCGACTGAAGCTAGCTTTAATTGTGAAATAATGACATAGAAAGCAAACATCTTTAATGGTTCATAATAATGCCAAAATGTGAATAAATACTTTAGGAAGAAACTGAACTGAGTACTAAGTCAGAAATCAATACTTTTAGAGAATGACCCATAAACCACTTCCATCATAGATTTAACATGAGATCTATGTTTTTATTCATAGCTGCATTTGTCCCCTACAGCAAAAAGTAATAATGCCAAAATGTAATAAATACTTACAATCAGCATTTTGGAGAGACTGTCACCTAAGCAAAATGTGCAGATGTTAGAAAGTATCTGCCCATACGACCAAACCTAAAGAAAAGCACTTCTCCCACACCGCTTCCAGCATGAGTTAGCATCCCTCGACCTCCACCCTGACCTCTTTATCTGCTTCTTCCAGCAGTGTGGTTTCACCCAGCAGAGCATCACACTTTATCGTGGTCCTCTGACAGCGTCTCGTACTCATGCACAAGTCATGGCATCTGACTCATTAGACGGGGATGACGAGTGAGACAGTCAGTCTACACGCAAACCATTCAAACACACACCTCCATACACATTCTTATCCTGTCTGAGCTGTTGCATGCATGAACTTGTGTAATTGTAATGCAAACCAGGTCATATGGGGGTTTGGGAAAGCTATTTGTCATCGTTTTTGCAATTCGTGACAGTGGTTGTATAGAAATGATAGCTCTTAAAGGTGTTTAGTCTGCTGTTTGGAATGGTTTGTCGATGGTTCATTGCTGTCTGTTAGCTTGAAATGACATCTTTGAGCTGTTATTCCAGATGATCAACCTGTTGGCCCTGTTTCGGCCTGGTTTTTGGTGGATTTTCCAGCAGGGTGCTTTCTGAGTTGTGAGTGAATTCAGTTTCCAGAGGCTCTGCATCTGTTATTTTCCCCTTATTTTGAGTCTGACTGTGACGTGCTGTACAGCAGCCCTGGGTGACTTTCATCATGTACAGTAATTATGACAGCACATGATAATTCACTGTAAGCTGTAAGAACGTAGCACAACATGCTGTGAACAGGACTTCACGGAGTAAAACTTCACTGCTAACTGTCGGGCGAGAGTCTTTCACACTCAATTAGCAAATGCTATCTATCTTTCAAAACTCATTTGTGGTTTTGCAGTGGATCTAGTGTCAGGCAAACATTAGCTTGTGTAAAGAACACAGGGTAAAAACTGTTTCTATTTGATGTGTGTTTATATGCAGAAATGGCATGCATATGATACACAGTTTCTGTGTGCAGTCAATTTCTATATATAAACCGAAAACCATGCTATTAATACACACTTTCTTCAGATTGGGTAAAGAATAATGCAATGGAAAACTAGTTTTAAAATGAATAAATAAATAATGTATAAATAAAATTAATTTAAAAAAATGTAAATAACAGTGAGGCTCAATTAAATATGCTTTAAAATTGACAATATATTTATTTTTTCAACCATCAAATACTAACATTTATTTTCAGTCTTACAGAAACAATTACAATTAGATAGATAGATAGATAGATAGATAGATAGATAGATAGATAGATAGATAGATAGATAGATAGATAGATGGATGGATGGATGGATGGATGGATGGATGGATGGATGGATAGATAGATAGATAGATAGATAGATAGATAGATAGATAGATAGATAGATAGATAGATAGATAGATAGATAGATAGATAGATAGATAGATAGATAGATAGCTATTTGAGTTCAATTCAGTTCAAATCTTTCAGCATCATTTCTATTCCTCCATCACTGGACATTTCTAATCTTTCAAACACATTCCCATAACAATTACTTTGAAAACTCTGTGAGCTGAAATTGTCAGCCTATTAAAACGTTGTTTCAGCATATTAAAGTTTTCATACTAACAACGTTTGGCTGTTTGACTGGGAAACGGTATAAGGACAGTAAAAGCACAAATATAAATCATTCTGTGGGATATGGTCCATTTTTTTTTATTTTTAAGAAGCAAATGATGTTGGATTCCTAAGCTCAAATACATCGACTGTATTTTCATTTCACACAAAAGGCATAATGGCTGTAGGCTGCATTACGCCAGTAAGGTTACATCAGAAACAAATTATTCATTTATAGCTTGGCCGAAAATCTCATGACCTTTCGACTTCAATTCCAGGGAAGACAGTGTCTTGAAGGTCTCGTCTCTCCCACTGGTTCTCCGCTGGCACAAATTTCTGACAGCGAGTTTATTTCGGCACCGTTGGGCAGGAGATAAGCAGGACCCAATCCCTGGAAGGCTGACAATAACAAAAGCCCTCTGTCAGTCGGGTCCCAGACTGGCCTGTGGCGGTGTCAGAGTGAAATGTCCAGCAGATAAGCTGAATGAATAAAGGAGCATCCCAACAACTTCTCTCTCAGCTGCTCCCAGAATCATTCAGAGCCAGGCATCTGAGGACGAAATGTTCGCGTCCAGTTGACATTTGGGTTTCCACTCTTTCATTTCAGGGTCAGCATCCCAAATGTCATTTTTAATTGTGCCAAGCACAACATCCACCATTTCTCAAAGCCAACGGAGGTTTAAAGACGGCTATGAGGTGCTCTCGTCCATTTTAGCTCAATTTCGGATGTTATTGTGCAGAAATCGTCTTTCAGAATATGTCACTGTTTGAATGATTGGCAGCTTATGAAAGCAAAGTGGAGTTTTTTAAAACAAATATACAGTATGGCATTTCTCTGAAAATAATGTTCACTGACATCCATCGTAAGAAAACAAACTTGCGTGGCTATGTTCGCCCTCAAGTAATGTGCTCAAGTTTTATTTAGAGTATGTTCCAGTAATATGAAAAAAAGGTAACCAAAACTATTAGTTAGACGTTTTTTGCATCCATGCTCTCTTAAATGTCCTTTAGCTGACACACAATAAAACTGTAGTGAGAAGAATCACTCTTTTTGTGCCATTTCAAGTTTTTTTTTATGCACTTTTTTAAATATTTATTGATATGAAATGTTATTGAGCAGCACAACTGTGTTCAACACTGATAATAATCAGAAATGTTTCTTGAGCAGTAAATCATCATATTATTCTGATTTCTGAAGATCATGTGACACTGAAGACTGGAGGAATGATGCTGAAAATACAGCGGAGCATCACAGAAATAAATTACACTTTAACACAGATTCACACAGATGTTTTACACTGGAATAATATTTATCAATGTTACTGTATTTTTGATCAAATAATGCTGCCCTGTTTAGTATAAAAGACTATTTTAATCATTTTGTGCTGGAAAAGATGGATTTAGAAAATATATTTTTTTATGGTGGTTTTGGAGAATTTACAATATATTTGCATTGAAAACAGCAATTTTAAATTGTAATAATATTTCAAAATATTACTGCTTTTACTCTATTTAAATACTTACAGACACCCAAACCCACCATTTGAACAATAGTATAAATATATATATATGTATATATATATTTGTAATATATATATATATCAGAAAACATATTGTTTAGCCTTCAGTTACAACCAATTTTGGTTCTTCAAATAAAGCCAGACAAAAGTAGTGCTTCGCTTGAGTTGTGTGAACAGTTTTGTCTTTGGAGGCACTGATAATTACAATAGTAAGTGAATATAAACATGCTTACTCCCCTAACATTTTACTTTATTTAATACAAATACAGGCTTTGCCATTATAAATTAAAAATTAAAAATGTAATTCGAACACAATGGCGTTCAAGGATGACAAATGTACATTGTACATTCATGTATGTCCTCATGAAACAAAACAAGCTCGCATCAATGAGAACAGCCTTCAGTTTATCCATAATGGAGGTCAGCACATCCATCACGCTCGTCCGCAGCTCATCAGACATATGTAAGACATACATTACTGTGCCTTGTGTTTTCCTTTTACCAGAATGATAGCGGCGGTGCCATGTGTCACTGTCAGGGGCCGTGCGATAAGTCATCAATAAAAGCCATGTTTGGTGGGTCATTCAATGGCCGGAGTACGAATGATGACGAGAAAGACAAATTAAGAGACCGTCACAGCTGATGACCGTGACATGGGCTGATCTGCAAAACAGAGGGTCACATTTATCGTCACGTGTGATCGATTCTGAGTATATCTCTTATGGAAAAGATAATGCATCGGTTAACAAGGCCACTGTCTCAGAGATCGCTGCAAAGTCAACACTACACACACACACACACACACACACACACAAGTCTAGACAGATAACACAGACAGAGATGCATCACTAAATCAGAGAATGATGTGCAAAACAAATGGGGTTAAAAAGGGTCAACTACATATATAGTGTGTGTGTGTGTGTGTGTGTGTGTGTGTGTGTGTGTGTGTGTGTGTGTGTGTGTGTGTGTGTGTGTGTGTATATATATATATACAGTACAGACCAAAAGTTTGGACACACCTTCTCATTCAAAGAGTTTTCTTTATTTTCATGACTATGAAAATTGTAGATTCACACTGAAGGCATCAAAACTATGAATTAACACATGTGGAATTATATATGGAATTATATACATAACAAAAAAGTGTGAAACAACTGAAAATATGTCATATTGTAGGTTCTTCAAAGTAGCCACCTTTTGCTTTGATTACTGCTTTGCACACTCTTGCAGAGGTGGGTAGAGTATTCAATTCAATTCAATTCAAGTTTATTTGTATAGCGCTTTTTACAATACAAATCGTTACAAAGCAACTTTACAGAAAATTATGTTTCTACAATATTTAGTAGTAGCTAGTAGTTTGTGCACGTTTGACAGGATTTTAGAAAAAATAAAAAATAATAATAATACAAGAAGTAGTCAGCTAGACGATGAACTATCAATATTATTAATTAATAGTAATTATAGGATGCAGTCACACATGTAGCAATAATTGTTAGTTCTGTTTGTTGATTCAGGGTTAGCATCATCTGGGGTCCTCTGAGGGTCAGCATCATCTCTTCTCAGGTGTTCTGGATCCAGACTGGAGCTTGTGTAAATCCTAGTTGGCAAAACATAGAAACAAAATAGAGACATCATTAGCATAGCTGCTGATCCAACAAAGTAAAATTAGTTTAACCCAAGCTAAAGAATAAAAATGCAGATGCAACTACACTCACAATTTAAGAGATACATTATTCGAATGCTTGGCGAAAGAGATGCGTTTTTAATCTAGATTTAAACAGAGAGAGTGTGTCTGAACCCCGAACATTATCAGGAAGGCTATTCCAGAGTTTGGGAGCCAAATGTGAAAAAGCTCTACCTCCTTTAGTGGACTTTGCTATCCTAGGAACTACCAAAAGTCCAGCGTTTTGTGACCTTAGGGTGCGTGATGGGTTGTAGCGTGGTAGAAGGCTAGTTAGGTATGCAGGAGCTAAACCATTTAGGGCCTTATGGGTAAGTAATGATAATTTGTAACAGATACGGAACTTAATAGGTAGCCAGTGCAGAGACTGTAAAATTGGGGTAATATGATCATATTTTCTTGACCTCGTAAGGACTCTAGCTGCTGCATTTTGGACTACCTGTAGCTTGTTTATTGATGAAGCAGGACAACCACCTAGAAGTGCATTACAATAGTCCCAAAAACTGTACTCAATTAAAAGTAAAAGTACTTCTAGAAATATTTACTCAAGTAAAAGTAAAAGTACTAGTCTTAAATAGTTACTTGAGTAAGAGTAAAAAAAAAAAAATCTACTCAAGTAGTTAGTTACTAGTTACTTTGGGTCATATATACTGAGCCTATTTTTATTTAGATATATAGATAAAATGTATGTAATGTTTGTGTGCGTGTATAAATGTATATATTTCATCAGCCTTTACTCCAATTTATGTAATTTATTATAAAACCCTGTCTGTTTACTTAAGTAACAGATATAGGTGTCATGCATAACATATTTTTAATACGACTGACTTTATATTAAATGTGAATTTAACATTGAAAGTTAATGTGATATAAATATTTCTACTAATCTTTCATTGTTCAGAAAGAGAGAGCAAATAACATTTACATTATTAAAGATCATTTTCACTGACAGTCTAGATTTCAATCACTCTCAGAAACTCCCATTAAAATCACTGAAACTGTTAACACGGTGAAATCAATCTTATTTACAGATTCGTACACACATCTGCACTTTGTTGTTTCTGACGAGAGAATTCGCCAGAAAGAGGTCTCCAGTCAGTGAGCGAGTGAAGGAAGAACCGGAATTTTAGCGATGACTCATCGGAACACCTCTGATTGGCCAATGCATTCAAAAGCTCAACAGAATCATGTGTGATTGGTTATAATGCGCAGTGCTGTAAAAACGCATCTATCTCTGGCTCAGCGCCAGCAAGCAATCACAGATCTGAATTTAGCAGCTGATGATATGACTTGCTGAACGTACTCGCACCGATGTGATTGTATTAAAATTAATAAAATCTTAATCGGCTATTTTTTGTCTTTTGGAAGCTGCATTCAACTTGACTCCCCTCTGTTATAAGCCACACACGTACAACAAACTAATGTCACAGTGGTATCGTGTACTGTAATCGAATGTAGCCCAAGTTATTACCTGTTAAACAGTAGACCGCACACGCGGTGTTCATCTAATAAGGATCTCCATCGCTAGCAAATAATAACCTTTGCAGATTTCAATTCAGTGCAGTTCCAGCCACGTTTTCAACGCTCTTTCTGTTCTTAAACGTTACAACTCAGCGTGTGCGGCAGGGAACTGAACGACTCATTCAAACTGATTCATGAACCAATTCACTCATTTGCCAATTGGTTTGATCAAGCCTTTGAACAGAATTGACTCAAAAGAATGAATCATTCGCGAATGTGCATCGCTCATTGCCCATAGAAAAGTAGACGGCGCATTTGGAATAAACTGAAGCATTATAACATTTATTGCATTAAGATAAAGTAACGAGAGGAGCGTCGCCCACAGTAACGAAGTAAAAGTAAAGATTTTTCCCCAAAAATTTACTCAAGTAAGAGTATAAAGTACCCATCTTTAAATATGCTCCGAAAAGTATTAGTTACCCCAAAAAATTACTCAAGTAAATGTAACGAAGTAAATGTAACTCGTTACTACCCACCTCTGCACTCTTGGCATTCTCTTGATGAGCTTCAAGAGGTAGTCACCTGAAATGGTCTTCCAACAGTCTTGAAGGAGTTCCCCGAGAGATGCTTAGCACTTGTTGGCCCTTTTGCCTTCAGTCTGCGGTCCAGCTCACCCCTAAACCATCTCGATTGGGTTCAGGTCCGGTGACTGTGGAGGCCAGGTCATCTGGCGCAGCACCCCATCACTCTCCTTCTTGCTCAAATAGCCCTTGATGCCTTCAGTGTGACTCTACAATTTTCATAGTCATGAAAATAAAGAAAACTCTTTGAATGAGAAGCTGTGTCCAAACTTTTGGTCTGTACTGTATATATATATATATATATATATATATATATATATATATATATATATATATATATATATATATATATATATATATATATATATATATATATATATAGATCATGTGACACTGAAGATTGGAGGAATGATGCTGAAAATACAGCTGCACATCACAGAAATAAATTACACTTTAACACAGATTCACACAGAAAACAGATGTTTTAAATTGGAATAACATTTTACTGTACTTTTATTACTGTATTTTTTACATACAGTAAATAAATATGCAGTACATTTTTACATGTTGTTATTATTGTATTTTATTACTTTATTTATCATTTATTATTATAAACTAATAGAAAGAAATGAGAGTAATGTCAAGGCCCAAGCTTCTGAATCACACTGCTCTCATGTGTCACATCAGCAATGATAACTGTCACTCTTATCTTCTCTAAATTTCAACTCTAATTAAAAATAAATATTTCTGGTATCGCTGCCAATCGCCGTAGTGTGAGATCGCTTCTCTAGGCCCTGTTCCAAATGATTTGTCAGCTCTAGAAGTCCTTCTCCCAGTTTGAGGCAATGAAACAGAGACTGTTGGCTTGTAGTCTTGTGTTTTGCAAAAGGGCACATTGTAGATGCAAATGGGCCTCATGAGCACCCTTCTGAACCATAAAATTGCAAATGGGACACCCTACTGTCTTGTTCTCAAAGGACAAGACAGACAGGCAAGTGTGCCATTTGGGACAGAGCCTTAGACACACTGTCTGAGCTATTATAATGTAAGTCTATACTGTTGGAAGCAAAACTGATAGTCTCAATGCCAAATGCTTTGACAGACGCTCACCAAGACCTTGTACAAATTTCTCAGACCATATGGCTTCCCTTTGAAGACAGCGACGTGGCTCCTCCCAATCCACTCCGGCTTTCCTAAAACACCCTAACTTGTCTCAAATCTCATAATCAGGCGTAAAATGTGACGAGGGGACGGCAGAAGGAGCTGTGGCGTTTGGTCCAGAGTGTGTGGACTCTGTGTGGGTCAGTCGAACACAACATGGACAGAAAGAGCTGAGAAACAAACCGTAGAGCCTTCACTATGTAAATCACACCAATTGGGTGACCTTTGCATCTAATCAAATTTTCTTAAAGACACTCTTATTAGTATTGCAAAGTAATCCATGTGGGAAGTCAAGCGAGGCTGAGAAGAAAATAGAGCGACGGCTGAAGCATATTCGAACCTCAGCTGCTCTGACATTAAACTTTGACATCGAATGTGCCTTAAAACAGCAAACGGTGAGCCTGCAGACGGAGATACTGTGTGTGTTGCTCTCTGAGGACTCGCTGGGATTCCTGATAACCTGTGTGTGTGTGTGTGTGTGTGTGTGTGTGTGTGTGTGTGTGTGTGTGTTTGCCTCAGCTTGGCTGCAGTGACGGGAGGGTCTGCCCGTCTTTATTTGTCTATCTGGGTGTCTTATTTGTCAGGGCGTTGTTATTTTCTCTCAGTCCACTGTGACAGTATCTGTAGACGTACTGGCAGAGAAGCTGTTCATGTTTGATGAACAGCTTATTTTGTGTGTGATTTTTAGAGCTGTCAGTTTAATCTCTTCAGATCTTCTAATATGGCTTGTTTGAATACTAAAGTTATCTGAATGTCAGACACATCAGAATTGGTGAGATGCATCTTGATACACCTCAAGATACTATGTAGGGTACAAGAAAAGATTTTCAGTAAATATATTCTATTTTAATCTTAATGAACCAACAATTTGTATTTTTATTATTATTATTATTAATAGTTTTATTGAGCATGGATGCATTCAATTAGTCGAATGTGATGGTAAAAACTTTTGTAACGTACAAAAGTTTTAGATTTTAAATAAATGTTCTACTAACTTTCTGTTCATTAAAGTACCCTAAAAAATCACGGTTTTCACAAAAATATTGTGCAAATATTGTGTTCAACATTGATAATAATCAGAAATGTTTCTTGAGCAGTAAATCATCATATTTTCATGATTTCTGAAGATCATGTGACACTGAAGACTGGAGGAATGATGCTGGAAATGATTAAATATAATTTGATATTCCTGAAAATGCCAGGAATAAATTATATTTTAAAATTGTAATGATATTTTCAAATCAAAATAGTAATGTTTTTACTGAGTTTCTGATCAAATAATGCAGCCTTGGTCATTTTAATACATTATGTGTGAATATACCGTACACTTAAAAATTGTATATAAGTTAATAAAAAAATTCATGTTTTATTAAATAGTTTATTTTATTAAATATATCATCAGTACACTTCAAAACCAAATTTATATTATGTATTTTTTTAACCATTGTTGTCTAATGCATACCTTAGTTATTTCTTTTCGAGGTCCCCTTTAGCTTCACTCAACCCACACAGATGATTTCCCATGATTTCATCAAGCTATCTTCCCCATCTCATGTAAGTGATCTCATACTAAAACAGTGGCTGAGTCACATGAGCCTTTGACATAAGCCTGACAGGAAGAGATCAAACATTAGACCGATACCTTCGACCTTAACATCCCCACACACACACACACACACACACGAGTGTAACAGTATGTGCCCCGGCTCGTGTTTACACACCCGCGGTGAAGGGGGTCTTGTGTTCTCATATTTCAGCCTCTAATCTCTCCTGTATCTGTTAATCTTTACTATCTGAGCTGTGCCTCTGTTGTAGGGGCTTTCCTGTGCTCGATGCTGGAGACTGTCGTCTCTGTTTCGGCTGTGAGCTGGTCTCCAGCAGACCCCCGTCTCACCGTCCTGTAAGATGTGGTCAGCAGGGGGGTCCTATAGCATCACCACCTGTTGAGATAATTATTGACCAAACACATGCTGTTTTGAGACAATGGGAGTTGTCGATGCTTACACTAGTCCCTTCTAATATTTGGACTGGTCGTCTTGAGTTTTAAAACTACTCAGGTCTGCAGAAATGTGCTCTGGGTCTCATTACTCATTAAATGCCTGGGTCTTGGCTTTTGGTCTAGACCAACGCAATCACAGGTTACGAATTGGCAAGAATTTAATGACTAATAATACTACACTGTTTAAACAAGAAAGCAACTGTAACATTAAATGTATATATAAATATATATATATATATATAATCTTTCTAAAATAAGATCAATGCTTACTATTAACTAGTTAATTATTAGCATGCCTATTATATTAACATATTGGCTGTTTATTACCATATTATTCTTCCTTAATCCTTACCAATACCTAAATTTAACAATTGCCTAACTAACTATTAATGAGCAGCAAATTAGGAGTTTATTGAGGCAAAAGTCATAGTTAATGATTTGTTAATAGCAAGAATTGGACCTTAAAAAAAGTGTGACCAATTTTATATATAATCTTTATATATATAATATATAATCTCTCTCTCTCTCTCTCTCTCTCTCTCTCTCTCTCTCTCTCTCTCTCTTTATTATATATTAATGTAAAATATTATTAAGAAATGTGTGTGATGATATTTACAGTTTTTTATCATTTCTTATGTAAATATTTGAAGGTCTAAAGATGCATCTCTTTCATAAACTCTCGTCTCAGTCCTAAAACACTAAACTGTTTTATTTAAAAAGGAAAACTATTCTTTCTGTAATCTCTCTTTCATCTCTGTTCTAGTCTGTACTTTTCTGAGCAAATTTAAGACTATGTAGAGCAGCACTTTTGAAGTTAATGTTGCCTTATGTGTCACTTTGGATACAGGCATCTGCATTGATGGGTTATATATTCGATCACCGGTCTGGCTCTTAAAGGCTCTGGTATTTGTCTGGGTCTTGGAGGGTTTAGTCTGATATGATGCCAGAATACTTCTTTTGCATAGAGAAGCAGATAAGTTGAGTTACTCTATTTCCAAATATCATTTCTTCCTCACATGAAGAAAGATCAAAAGAGGATCCGTCTCATTTGCAGCCTGATTCTGTCTCCGCCATGAGGGAAATGTTCAAAGGCCGATGCTCACAAAAGTGATGTTTCATACTCTGAGTCGGATGGATTTGCTACAAAAACCCAGCCATCCCCTCAATCTGAGCAGATTCTGCTTCATCTCAGCACAAATCCACCGACAGAACATTTCTCTCCGAGTGTTCGGTCGGGTGCAGCGCTCGAGCTCTCATATTTAACTTCCTTTTGAGTTTTAGCTCTTGCATATGGATGTCTAACTGGGATATTTCATCCCATCTGCCTCTTTTCACAAGCAGAAAATGTCGACGAGTGTGTTGAAATGTGGTGCAATGAAAGCGGTCTCCATTTCTTGTAAGGTTTTGACTTGGTGTATCTGCAATCCAATTAAAGCGAGGGTGAAGCTTCTGCTGTGTAATCCTCGGATGGATCCTTTGAGCGCTGATCATTCCTTTCAGGATGAATCATTTGATTAGGCATCAAAGTTTGCATGATGCTGACAACCTCCTGATGAAATGGGGTCATTTGAGTCAGTATTTGAGAAGCATTACTGCAGTGAAACGTGTGCCTCTGTGAGATCCATAGGAAACACCTTGTCGCTGCAGAACTATGACAATGGCGCTGTTCTGTGATGTAAAACAAAGCAGATTCTGCTCACACTTCCTTCATTTCAGCTGCTTTAATCACACGATGCTCTGATTTTGTGATCACATCTTCTCCGTCTTGATCTGTCCCAGTGTATCAACACTGTAAGTTTTAGTTTTTTTCTTCTTGTTTCTAATCAAGGGGTTCTCACTAGGCTTTGCATCTACGCTAAGAGCAAAAAGCTGAAAGGCTGAAAGGGAACAGCAGCCCCTGTGTGGATTTTACTGATGAAGCACTGGGCCTTGAAATAGCTCTTGGAAGTTTGTGATATTAAAAGAGTTTCTGGGATGTTTGCCTTAGTCGGATCACACAGATATGCACACATAAACAAACCTCTCAAAATGTTGGAAGAAAATGATTCTGATATTTCCTGGAGATATTATTGTGGGTGATGTTTACACACATTGCTGTCATTATGGTAAGGGTGGTTGCTAGGGTGTTGCCAGGTAGTTTCTAGATAGTTGCTAGGTGATTTTTATGAAGAGCAACATCTCAGTTTTACAATCTTATTATAATTTGTGAAAATGTCGAACTTGTCTAATCTCATTCGTACATTTTCATAGAATCTGCTTACGCACCATTGGCATTTGTTCATGGGTGATGTTAGGAGTGATCTTTCATGCTTACTTTTTTTTAGCGTATGTTTTGGCATGTTTTCATGAAATCACCACATTGTTGTTAAATAGTAATATCGTCCCATGAGATTGTGTTGGTCATAAACCGCATACATATGTAGAAATGTATTTTAGATTAAACATCTAAGTACAACATTTTAATAAAAAGCTTTACTTGGTTTCATTTATGCATTTATTTATTTATTTATTTGTTTAGTACAAATTAGGGCTGGGATAAACGATTATTTTTTAAACGATTAATCTAGCGATTATTTTTCTGATGCATCGATTAATCTAACGATTAATTTTTCGGGCCGATTCGATTTCGATTATCTCCCCATTAATTGACTACAAACAATTTATACATGTTGATTTACATATCTGAATGAAAAAAACATGAATTCCTTAACATTGCAATATATGTTTATTGCTCTTAAAATTACAAAATAAAAGACTGACTAAGAATGCATTACTTTGCACTTGTATAGAGATAGCATTCAATAAAACCTTGAAGCCTTGAAAACACATAGCTTACTGAAACAAGCTTACTGAACACAGAGGGCCTAGTTTACTGAAAAAAAGTTCTTCTTTCAGATGAAAATAAAAACAACTTGATATCTAGCATTCAATAAAAAAGTTCACCCAAAATACTTGTTTAGAGCAATTGAAAGAATACAGTTACCAATGTAAACTTGAGGGCTTTAAGCTAATACAGAGAGTGCTTTTACAAAAAATAAAAATTAACAGTGGGAGCCAGCAGCTTGTCATGGAGAAAAAAAAAATCTCTGAATGCTCCACGTGAAACTTTGGCGTTCCCCCCTTTTTCTATCGTGTCTAATGATTTTGGTTAATATGCACGAGAGAGAGAGAGAGCGCAAGACAGCGCTCGTGTAGTTTTGAAGACTGTGAGTGCACGAGCGCGCGTGAAACTTTGGTGTTTTTCTATCGTGTTTAATGATTTTGATTAATATGCACGAGGGAGAGAGAGCAAGAAGCGCTCGTGTTGTTTGAAGACTGCGCGCAGTTATATAACGTTGGACAGAATGTTGATTCGCCCATCGTGTATATTCAGCACACATAAGGTAAACGTTTTGCAAACGTTTTTTAGAGAAATAAAAACAGGTCGACGAATCGATGCGCATATTTTGCGTCAACTTATTTTTTGCATCGACGTCATCGATGACCTCGACGCATTGTCCCAGCCCTAGTACAAAAGTAATTAATGAATCATGATTTGTTTGTGGAATCATTTGCGCACAGATATCATTGACAAATTTGAATTAGACTCATTGTGATTGCTAAATGTAAGTGTTTTGTTTTGTTTTTTCATCATTGAAAAGCAAAAATCATGGAAAGTAATGATTTAAATGCCACTTGGCAACGTTAATACTCAGAAAGTAATCTAAAGGATGTTTTCAGAAATGTTTCAATAAGAATAATCCTTTTTTTTCTCAAATATTGAAATTGTATTTAATGTTTGTAATGATGTGAGCTGGTTGCTACAGTAGTTGTTTTCATTATTATGTCACTACCATTTATTTTTTATATTTTTTTAATACATTGATCTAATCATGAAAATAGTCATAGTTGCTGGTATGGCAAACATAAACATATAGAATTGGTTGTTTATTTGCATAGCATATTTAACGATACATATGCGGTTTTAAACTGGTTACAGAAAGTCGTTCTTTAATGACCCCACTGAGCGAATAATAAATAAACGTGAGATCTGCTTCACACAGTGTAAGAAGTGTTTAGAATATTTACCCCTGGTTAATTGTAGTAAGAGTGACTGTGGTATTTTAAATAAAACGCTGACATTTTATGAAAGATCAGGAAAGGTTTGTCTAAAATTGTAACACTTCTAAATACACAGAGGTCATGCATGCAGATCCAGCTCATGTCAGTGCCATCTGCCAGTTACATTTACATTAGCTTTTATGGTGCTGTTTCATCCCAGATGTAAGTGAACTTTAGAGACTTCATGCGGTAAATGCTATTTTATTAGCAATAGCAGTCCAAAACCTCAAAAATAAACAAACCCAGTCTTTCATGTGGCTTTAGCATTGGCAGAAGAGATATGAGAATCAGCCACCCTCTCATTTAGAGGCAAGGCTAAAATTATCATGACTTATTAAGAGGTTGAAATCAGAAAATTGACAAGGTTTCAAATTGGGTGGCCGTTTTACAATAATGCCAACTTTACTACACTTACAATTAATATGCAAAATGCTATATTAATACTAGGTTCATAGTAATCAGATGAATGGCTGTTTTTGCCTTTTGAGTGGTTACTTGTGAAATGAAAGAAAAGATGCATTAACAGAACTCAAATGTACTCAGACAAACTGAATGTGTGCTTTTGTTCGCTGCTAATTATTCCTCATGAATGTATGAAAGATAACTCAGGACAGGAAGGAACAAATTTGTTAAATGGACTCACCATTGTTCCCGCAAAACCACCATCATTTAAGATATGGCAGCCATAGATTCTGTGAAATTGCTCAATCTCATTGTTATAGAGCCTTATTACCCCCTAGAGACTAGAGTCTAGTCAAATACAATTTTATAGAAAGGCTGCCTCGCTCTTTCTCCTTCTGTACCATCCGGAGAAGTGGCAGGGATTCCTAAAAGTGATTGGTCATAAACTGATGAGATGCTTTCGTTTAAGAAACGGGTCTAAAATTGAGGAATGTTTAAACTGATGTGCTCTTCCAAATCTTATCAGAAAATGGACTAAATGCACATACTGTGTGTTTTCCCACTTAAATACAAGTTGAGTTTCTGCAAAGAATGCATTCATGAGATGTCAATATGACCCTGATGCAATCACAATGGATGCTGATTTGTTTATAACATCTGATTTCCTTTCAGTGGCGCCTGATTAGCATATGCTGAGCAATGCATTTACACTTCCTTTCTGTCAGAACAACAATAGGTCAGTGAACTGGACAAATGTGGCCACATCTGATCTTTGTAATGGGTAACCAGTCAGGTCAACACTTCTGCCAAACATCAACCAATAACAACATTCTTTTAGGTCTGAAAACAGGATAAGCACCTTTCTGTTACTACAATAGCAAGATTTATGTGAACAAAACCTTTTGTATAAGTTAAATCTTTGCACCTTCCTAACTTTTTGTAGTCCTGTCAAATAATGAATCAAGACATTAGTACATGAGACCATTTTTATTTGTAAGGTGATCACCTTGAGGTTATGTGAACGTGTGGCATACTACTATTGGATAATACTGTTTTGTTAATGCATAACATGTACTCTATCATGTCAGAGTAAAATACAGCGTATTTTATGGAAACCTATCCATCACATAAGAAAAAGTACTTCATAATTATGACATAGCTAAGTCAACATTTTTGTCATAATGATTTTTATCTCATAAATCTGACTTTACCATTTCATAATTATGACTTAGTATTTAAAAATTTTGTAGTATAATAAAACTTTTTCTTTCTTTCTTTTTTTACATTGGACAAACCAGATGCATTTTTTAAAGTGTTATAGCACATGTGCTAATTTTCAACACCTGTCCATAGGGGCTTTTACAACAGAAAAAATACATTGTAAAAAAACAAAAAAAAAAAAGAAAAAAGAAAAAAGAAAAAAAAAAGAACACCACAATTTACACATGGGAACAACTTTGGACTGATTTAAGCCGCAGTTTGAGCTCTCTGGTGAAGATGTTAATATTGTTCTGCATTTTGAATCCAGTGGGGAGAGAGTTCCATAGTGTAGCCCCTCTGGAGGAGAAGCTAGACTCTCCCAAAGATGTTCTGAACTTCAGGAGCACACAATCCCTACTAACTGAGGCTCTGGTGGAAGGTCTAAAAGAACCCTGGCGCCTCTCCATGAGCCAGACAACAGTGATGACACACAGTTGTTCAAACATTTAAAAGTCAATTTCAAAATACTAAAATTGACAAAATTTTCAAAAGTAAAAAGCTTATGCTTTTGTATGATATCACAATGATGCCATCTTCTAGTTTTTTGTCAAATCTTAATTGCCTGTTTCTATAGAGAAAGAACTGGTTTCAAAGTGGACGCTGATGTTTGTGACCATGCTGTTATAGAGTATGACAAATGTGAAAAAACCTTTGCATGCATAAACAATAAAGCCGCGTGATGTGACAACTCTCCTCTAATAAAACGAAAACAGTTCAGATTTGATTTGACTTTCCTGCAAACATGATTTACTTGACTTTGAAACTTCAGGTGTTTATCCAAGATTATGCCCAAGTATTTCGTTTCATGAACCTCATGAATGGGTTCATGGTCTAAATGAACCTCAAGAAAAACACATTGAGAAGGTTTTCTGTGTGTTTAGAGTTAAATAGGACAGCTGAGGCCCTTTTTTAACCCATAATTAAATATTTCTATATTATAATTATGACAGAGTATCTTAAAATTTACTTTTCAACCCATAGTTTCAGCTTTTTATCTCATTATTTTCTCATAAAAAGTCTTTCTAACCAATAATTTGTCATAATAATGACATTTTAACTTTCTAACCCACAATTTCTACACTTTGTACTTTCTACTTTTTATACTTTCTACTTTCTTTACACTCATAATTATGACTCAGTATCTCATAAATTCTCATCATATAGGCCTCTCTCATTATTTTAATCTAATGTTGACTTCTGTAGTCCTGTACATGCCCACTAATGTGATTGGACGCTCCATACGTCACATCCTCTAATAAGCATGTGACGTATTCTGTGTAATAAACTATTGAAACATTGGTGTTTTTTTAAACTGCTGTCTCTTTGTATATGATGATAGTTTTCTCAAAATAAGTAAAATGCACATGAAGTGACACAGAGCAGTTCTAGAAATTATGTTTATGTGCTCGTGTACTCCTATATTGAGGCAGCAGAGGTTGAAAACACTGCGAGTCTCAGTAGGCCTATGTGTAGTAAATGAAACCATGTCTTTGCCATTAATTTACAGGAGGGGCGGACTGGGAAAAAAAATCAGACTGGAAAATTCAAACTCATACAAACAAATTCATGGACAAAACTATTTTTTTGTATGGACCTGAGATAAAAAAAGGTTTAAATCTTTAATTTGGGGACATGCAAAATAATTAAAAGTTCTCTCCTGAACTGCACCTTCACTTCCTTTTTTCTCTTCAGTCTCTTTATTTTGCCCTGTTATCCATCTCTCTCATGACTTTAATACTCAAGATTGAACAAAACTATACTTTACAATACAATACTCTACAATACTACAATATCTTTATAGAAAAATCCTAATACTGTACACGAGTCATGTTTTTCCCTTACAAAAGTTAAACATGCTTTTATTAGCCTATATAAAAGTAAAATAACCTTGTTTTGTTTTTGTTTTTTTTGCAAATGGATTTGTATTTATTTTTAAATAAATACATTTGTAAAATAATTTTACATTTTTGGTTACCACAGTTAAACAATAGTAACCATTTTCTCTGGATTTATAGTTAAATATTAAAATGTTAATTTTCGTAAGGGTTGTGTTGTTGTCTGTCGTAGCTCCCCCTAAACCTATTAAAAAAAATCTGATTTTTTTTTCAGCTAAATTACTACTGTAACATTACAACAGATAATACTGATGTCCTTTATATAGTATTTTTAGTGATGACTGATGAGCAACGTGCTGCTGCTTGATTAAATAAATAAAAAAACAAAGACAAAAAAGCATCTTTACAGATGAAACTGACCTGAAACCCTGAACAGTTCTGCTTCTCTGCTCCAGCAGTCCACTCTCTCTCTCTCTCTCTCTCTCTCTCTCTCTCTCTCCCTCTCTCTCTCTCCCTCTCTCTCTCTCTCTCTCTCTCTCTCTCTCTCTCTCTCTCTCTCTCTCTCTCCCTCTCTCTCGCATTGATTACTCGGAGTCTGATCCAAACCGTTTGGCGGAGGCGCGGAGATCGCGCGAGTCATGACTAACACTTCATGACTTATTAGAGATTTAATTATCAAATGGCGGATTCGCAAATGATCGCTTTAGTACATTCGGCAGGCAATTATACAATAATGATATTAAATAGTGGGGCAAAATCGGCTGCCAGGCCACCGGGAATTGTCCCGGTTCTCCCGGTGTCCAGTCCGCGCCTGATTTCCACAGACACGCAGAATGTGCAAGTCATATATTGCATTTTTGGGGCTTAATATTCACAGACACTAGTCCATGTCATGTTTTGATTCAAGTGTAGGCTACTGACCTACTTTTGATTTAGTCATCCAAAATGTGGCATATTCCGTCCGCGTTAGGCATTCCGTTTTTATGAATGACTGTATTTCCGCATCCCAGAAATTATTAGGGCGGTAGGCTACGTCTCAGAATAGTCAGTGCAATTTGGGAAAGAAATCAGTTAAATCTGTATGTGGATGTGTGTAAATATTCAAATGTAATCCCCTTTGTAATCGTTAAAAATTTCATAAGTAACTGTAATTTAATTACTCATTTTTTCGTAGTAACTGTAACTAATTACAGTTACAATAATTTTGTAATTAAATTACGTAACGCCGTTACATGTAACTAGTTACTCCCCAACACTGGTAATGCTGCTATAGGGCTTGGGCGTCGTGACGTCATTACTTGTCGTGGCCGCCACGTTGATGGCCTCCTTTACTGCTACTCGGACTACTGCGCAGTGTTTAGATGTACTCCCCTCTCATCCGTGTGTCTTAATTTGATTAATTAAAAATCATACCATAGTAAACCGTTGCTGTATTGTGGGGTGTAATAACACATAATCGCCATGGGGAAAATAAAATGAGAATGGATTAACTTTACACCGCTTTCCTGCTTGGAGGTGCGACCACGGAGACCATAACATCTGAATATTAATTTATATAGCTTAAGTCAACATTGAAAATAAGGGAAATTTCTCGGGTTACTCATCCAAAATACGGGAAATTTCAACATTCATCTTTCTGTTGCTATCCCTCTGCTGACATAAAAAAGTCGTACTACAAGACTGCTGCATTAACTAACGTTAAGCGATTTGTGAAGCTAGGTCTAACGTGACTTTAGTTACAGATTGGCGTGAAATCGTGCTCTCACAACAACCACGCTATCTTAAAAAGCCCAACATCACGCTAAGGTTGCTTTCAAGTAAGCAAAACGATGCTTTGAAAACATCTGTTTCGCTGGAAGGGCAATGAGTAGCAACAGGACAACAGCACAGAGACTTGACAGGTCTGATGGAGGGGCTAACGGGATATTTTACAGGAAAATACTAAAACGGGAAGACAGCGGGAAAAGAGCTCAAATACGTGAGAACCCCAGAAAAAACGGGAGGGTTGACAGCTACTAACTACACTTTTGAAACACATTGTTAAAAGTCCATGTGTGAATGGTTGTTAGCACTAACGGTTACTAAACTAGCAGCTAGGTGGAGCGCTGTTAACCGTTAATAGTGCCGATTTTGTCCACATACCGGTCCCTGGCATTCCTAGCGTATCCCTATAAATCCCACAACCTTTTCGCGATTTTAACATCTTTTTTTTTTCTCCCAACTCTGCTTTTCTCGTTCAACTTGCTGTATGTTTACATTCGCGAGGCTAGCAACATGGCCGCCACGTCCCAGAATGCAACTCGGCGCCCAAGCCCTATTGTAGAAATGAATTCAATTATAAAGTAGGAAAGAGTGTGGATTGTTGGAACACTATCAGACTAAACAACTGTAAATAGGCTATGGGGTAAAATCACTATCCTACATGTCTGCCACGATCCTTGTAGCTTCTGTAACAACTGACTGTAAAATAAAGAATTTACAAAACAAAACACTGAAGTAAAACCATGTCATATTAACTTTAACTGGGATGTTTAGAGGTTTGTTACTGATCCAAGGTCTACCTTCTCTAACCAGCTCCTCAGTTTTGGTCATAATAGGTCAGTTTATAAATGATGATAAAACGACCAGCAAAGTCTAGATAGGAAACATGGAAAATCAACTACAATCAGCTGCATGTGAACCTCTTGTTCCAAGTAGGCAGGAAATATCCAAATGTTGTATGTTTTATGATTTATTACAGGTGTCCCACGTTACATGTTCAGCTGAAGTGAGATGGCAAGTTTTAAACAGCAGCCTACAGACCTTTTGTAATCCAATAATCATTTGAAAAGCACCATAAATCATTTGTAGGATGGTTCTTCCATCATGTGCTCGCTCAGAATCACGAAGAACCCTGAGACGATTATTAATGACGGTTACATTTGATTATCTTCAGAGACGGGCAATCGGTCATAACACCTCTTTGACCCACTTTAACGGAAGGTCCACTTTTGCTAGAGGTTCAGATAGGCATGCAATATCATCCGAGACAAAATGCAGTTTAGTATGAACTGCAAGCTTTGTTGAGAATAAGTTTCGATATGATCTGCAAACGATTGCGACTAAGATGTATTTAAATTCTAAATATTTTTCAAGAAAGATTAATTCAGTGTGCTCAGATTCTGTGAAGAGGAGAGTGTGGATGTGTAGGCGGCTTTCCGGGGAACAGTGCGTGCATGAGGCACTCTAGATGGACTCTCGCGGAACCCGTGGCGCGCAGCGGAGCGCAGGAGTCAGGACTTCCTCAAAAATGAAGCGCGCTTTCAGCCTTTTCCCCGACCTTTCTGAATGAGTGCACGAGACAGCAGCCCACGTTCACTGGAAGACTTCAGCCTGACTCTGTAGGCTGCGACAGCTGTCTGTGATTCCTGGCTGGTTGCTGCACAGAGCCAAATGAAGGATAGATAGTAGCTACACGCGGAGTTGGAAAGGACTGACTCTTATTCGGAGAGGGAGACGCGATCGGCTCCGGAGCTGATGTTTATGGGTCTGAGGAGACTGTATCGCGGCACAACACGGATTTTCTCGTACTTCACGGAACGTTAACGGATTTGACAGGTTGTAGGCAAGTGCTGACTGTTTGTCTAAGCGGAAAGGATTCGGGTGAAGTGACAAACATATTCCGTTTAGAATAAGGACACCGTCGTGCACGGAAGCGAAATCAATGCGACTGTGCACTTTATCTGCTTCGTAACGCGCAAGTCCCCTCGCTCAACGCTCCTGTTTGTATTTATGGATGAAACGCGCGTTTTGAGGCACCATGCAGTGTAACGAGACTTGGTTGCAACATATTTCAGTGTGATAAACCCTTAAAGGAAAACGCAGGTTGCCCCAATATGCACATATTTCCATATTTGTATAATTCATCCTCCTGTTGGTCAGAACTGTGTAATATTGAACAAAGTTCTGGATTAAATTATAATAACTATAATAATAATAATAATACGTCTTGCGCTGGTAGTGACTATAATGTTCGTTCGTTTCGTCTTTAATTTTGTGTTTGGATGTGTACAAATACGCAAAGACATAAAATATGGAGAAAATACATAGGCCTACTAAAATAATATAAATTAGATACGATTCAAATAAGAAACGATGTCGATAAAATAAATGGCAGATTACTTTTACTCCTTATTTGAGACGGTTTCCGTATAGCTATAAAATCTAGTGGCTTTTGCGCTTTTCTCATTTTGAGAGCTAAACGTCGCTGGTGTTATTCTATTGACTCTAGTTAGTTATTTTGGTCAACGAGTTTAATTGTCGCTTGATATAAAGGACAGCAGCCGTGTCACCCTCCACGGCGCGCGACTGCGAGGGCTGGAGTGTCTCACAGAGGTCTCTGGGCTCTTATATACGAGAGGTTGGGCTCCGTATAGGTCGGGCTTTGCATATGTGTAATCAAACCAATGAGAAAGCCCTGCGCGTCTGGCACACGGCAGAGCAACACACTCTGGGAAGAAGGGAAGCGTAATTTAGGGGGTGTATCCCTTGTTTAAGACGCTGTTATGGCAAAGCCAATCGCCAGATGTTTGTGCTCCTCACTCAGATTTTGAGACTAAGCAGAACTCCGGGTTACTACGCGCAGGCTGATTCGCGTCTCCAAGCCACTTTTAGCCAAAGTCTAGCTACACGCGATCTCTCTCTCACACTTTACGCACAGGATTACGCACGTCTGCTCATCTATTTCGCGGAGCTGCAACGTCTTTTCTGTCATTCTGAAGGAAATGGCCAAGGAGAGAGGAGCGCGGCTGGGAGAGCGCAGAGGAAACCAGAGCTGAATGGCAGGATGCAAGCGACCTGAAGACGCACAAAACCCCGCATTTCAGCAGCGCTCAGACCCTTTTACGCCTTCTTTTGGTTTCCTTCCCTGCGAACGAGAGGAATTACCCCTGTTCAACCATTTACGGATTTTCTTTTTTCTTCATTGTTCAAATTTTGAATATTTTCACACGCAGAACTCAAGGAATCGAGGATGCATTGTGGATTAGTGTTGATCCTCTTCACGGGAATCTTTCTCATCGTCAGTGCTTTCAAAAACGGTGAGTGTCAACAGAAACTTAGTCACCGGAGTGTTTAAATGACTTTTTCTTGGGATTAAATGGGGAAAGGGGTTGCCTCTTAAGACTGGTCACCTGCTCTCACCTGCTTCTGTTTCTGACACTGGATAGCATGTCAAATCATTTCATCCAGTTACTCCCGCTGTACTACAAAAGCAAATGTGTTCGCAGGATAAGATGTATTTTATAATCATTTAAATTACTAATATTATTGTTTGCAAAAAGGTGAATATTTATAAAATGTCTTATTATTTTACATTATATTATTCATTTAGGCTACATTATTTATTACCATGAAATATTTAGGCTTATTACCTTATATTTCTTAAAAGATGAAAGTGACGAGTGCTTTCAAATTTTACAAAATGTAATGAAACACGTTTCCGTGTATATACTGTATTCATATTTGAAAATAACTTAACTACGAATAAGATGATTGTTAAGTTATATCATTCTATTAAGTTTATTAATAACTTTTTTTTCTAAGTGCTACCTAAAGTTTTCTGTTCGCCTAATAACTTAAAAGTGTTGTGTCACTGACCCTGATCTCGGCCAAATATGGGAAACTTCATTATAACATTATTCCAGAGAATCTGATGCCTGATTATAACTGTATTACTGGTCTGATATTACGGACTGGAATTATAAATAATAATTTTGCCCAATTAGTCGTGAATAAGTTTAGTTAAATATTAGTATAACTAACTATAGTTATAAACTTTTGGGAAATGTATTATTGATTGGGCCATTTTGGATATTTTATTGTAATAAGTCATGTATTTTCCAGTCCAGTATTTCCAGTGTTTTGCTAAAGTCACACAATGTGTGTCACGCCTGTCTGGAATGAAGTCTAGAAGGATCCAGGTGAAATTTCCTGGGCTCACTTGCATGTGTTTTTTGTCTCTTTAGTCACTTAATATGTAGATAATCGTGTGTATATTGTAGGCTACATTCTTGAATTAAATTAATGATTAAAAATAACAAATTCTGAGCGTTTAAGAGTGATTATATGGTCATAATTCACTCTCAGCAATATTAACCTCAACACAAAAAACTCAAAAAAGTAATTTACAGGTATTTTCTATGATTCTTTTGAATGCATTGAACTTTTCTAGACCGCATTTAAACATCAAATGATTCTGTTTGCTTGAGAAAATTCTTGACACTTAAATATCTTGAGTTGTTTTTTTATAATTGCATATATTTTATTCAGGCAGTCTTACACTGAATCAGTCATATTTTCTGTGTTTATGTTTTTTAAATAAAAGTGAGTGTAGATGTGTAAACATGTCCGTTAGACCCTGAGCCATGTGGTGCTCCAAAAGTTTGTTTGTTGTAGATATTATTAAAATTCAGTGTTGATCAGCTGTAGAGTGGTTGAAAGAACAAATAAATAAAATATGAGAGAGACAAAGGTCATGCTTCCCTCCCACATAATGACATTAAATGTAGGCGAAAATATCAAGCCTTCATTTAGTGCTTAGAAATAGGTCAAGAAATGACTAGAGGAGCTTTTCTCTATTTTAGTAAATGTTTGGAGAGAAATGGCATAGTCATTCTTATGTCAAACTACAGTAGTGCTGCTGTATTAGGTGTAATAATAAACCATTAAGACAGTGTCACATTGAACATGGAATGTGTTTGCAGCATGGAAACAGTTTTTATTTTCACTATCTATACAGTAGTTGTGAGTTGTTGGTTGGTGAAACTCAGATGGTGCGACTGGTTGATCAGAATGATCTTTCTGATAAACCTGGTTCAGCTATGTTGGTGCCCAGAATTTCAGTATGAATGATATGTATTTTCTTTTCTTTCAGACAAATGTGGGGACAATATCAGAATCAGTAGTGCAAATTACCTCACTTCACCCGGTTACCCGGTGTCTTACTACCCGTCTCAGAAATGCACATGGGTGATTACAGCTCCAGGACCGAACCAGAGGATTTTGATCAACTTCAACCCACACTTTGACCTGGAAGACAGAGAGTGCAAGTAAGTGTTCAGTGTGCACTATTAGGTGTGGAGGTGCGCCACCTGCTGGTGCTGCTTGAGTGTGTGCAAGGCCTTCAGCTGGTGTGGAGCAGACACCATCATGTGTGCTTGGCTTCTTTTAGTGCTGATTTCATTTAGAATTTCTAAAAATATGTTTGATGTGTCTGTAAATGTGTGAAAAAAATAACACTTGTATGTGTTGGAGTTTCCCCTACACATTGTGCTGGCAGATGCCAAAAGGTGAAACAATAAGGTATTGACAGCTAGTTTTGTATTTTAACATCATGATTCAACAGTTGACACGTGGTTTGGTTGGTGCAGCTTGTTTCCAGTCCTCTCTCTCTCCTCTCTTTCTCCTTCTCATTCCGTCTGTTTCCTTTGTTTGTGCTGGCGGGTCTGAGGGACGTCATTGTACTGTCAGAGTGTGGCTGACTCTGTTACTGTATCCCCTCCACCCAGATAGTCTTCCGCCTGGAGTTCTTTGTGTTCGCTGAATGCCTTGTATTAATGGCACTGTTTATCAGGATCTTTACCTTTTTATTGCACTGTAAACCTACAGAGATTTACAGCCCCAGATGACCCCGTGCTGTCTGCTCATAGGGGGTCCATCTCTTCTGAGAGTTCAGGTTTCGCTGCCCAGAAACGACCAGACACACACACACACACACACACAAATCTCCAACCAGGGGATACTTGGAGCGAATGGAGCATGGATAGATACATGGTGAGGACATAATGAGCCCTCCTAATGAAATTATCCAGCAATGGTTTGTCTGTGTTTGAACAAGCCAAGCTAAAGAATTGCAAGTTTAGCTCATGAGGAAGTCAGAGGATATAAATGAGTTTAATGTGAGATCTTGAAAGTGTACTGGGAACTGTTTAGGATTGGAAAACACTTCATAATTGCAATTTGAGATTGCTTTTAATTTTCTCCAGTTTTTTGGACAAACTGGATACTAGCCATTTTTTTCATGATTCACTAATGCTCTTTAATCCAAATATCTTAAAAATCGATTAAAATATAACAGCTTGTTCCACCCTTGAAACAACTTTTTCTGTTTTGGCTTCCTCTTATTTCCAGCCCCTCCCATCCAACTACCTAATTAACTATATAAGTGAATTGTGAATGTCGTTTTGTGTTTTCGTTTTGTCATTTTATGCCTTCATCTGTAACTCCAAAATGCTTTTTTTATCATATGGTTTTGCATCATGACTTTGCATGTGGTTCATAAAACAGCAGTACAAGTTACGTTAAGTGCTAACTTGAAGACACACTCATGCAGCTTCAGGGCTGTCTTCCCCTCCCTAAAACATGCTGTGGTTGTATTTCCCCCTCCAAGGCAGCATGTGTCATTCACTAGCATTCAGTGCAACTCTATAATCTCCCCACTTAAATCTATCATTTTAAATTGCTGTGGAGAACAGCCATTCAAACAAATTTAAAGTTGTTCAGTAATTTTGGTCGTGATAGGCTGAAAGTTATGAGCGACAGAGATTGACACCCCACCACCACCACCTCAATTGCTAATTCAATTCGGAGACCAGATAGACATCTGTTTGGTGGATATGGTTTCTGCAGAATAGGGGGTGTTTTTTTTGTTTTTGACTCCCAGAGTCAGCTGGACACACATTAAGGGCCTCTTGCATAATGGAAACTGTTGATGGCCGAAATGGCTTCTTTATCAGATGGACTGCCGAGCGAGGGAAGCTACAACACACGCTTCAGTGCACCGCTAGCAATCTAATTAGCAACAAATGGAGCGCACATGCTCTGCATAACATGTCCGTTATCAACAAAGCAAACAAGAAATGCTTCGTGTCCACTTGTGAAAAGAAACAGCTGCCAGATCAGAGTCAACACTGGGTGTTGCACACGCCTGATGATCTCTGGCATGTTTTGTTTCTGACCGGAACAAATGGACAGATTGAGAGAGGTTTTTTTATTTACTTTTGATTTGAATATTTAGATAAATATAATTGACTATTTTTAATATTTGAATATATTTATTTTCTGTTTTGATAAAATGACCTGGATGGACTGCAAGTTCATTTTTTTAAAAATGGGAGGACAACATTGTAGATTGTCACACTGGTGTATTTAATGTTGTTAAAGCAGATGGACTTCAGTGAGGTCATAGTGTGTGTGTGTGTGTGTGTGTGTGAACTGTGTTGTGTCAGAGGCCTCCCTCTCCTGATAACACATTCCTCTGACAGCACTATGAATCATTGATGCGCCCCAATCCGCTGACCAAACAAAAACGTCAAACATTTCCTCCCGATTGTTACATTCCTGTCTTAAAGTGGTGAAGGGATGCATTGGATGGAGGAATTGTTGAAACGTGGCAAAGGACAGAGTGTAGCTTTGCTCTCAAAAGAGATCAGCTTTACTGCTTGAAGCAGTATTCTTTGTACCTAGTCAGAGAATGCACAATAATGGCCGGTCTGTTTGGATTTGTGCATGTGTTTGCTCTTGTAAATAGTCAAGATGGCATTCAGAGAATGCTTGCTCAAGATTGGTCCCAAAGGAGGCCAGTAGAAGGCCCTTGGCTAACCCTAAGTCTGAAAGCACAGCTTTACAGTGACCAACCTTCAGCGCCGCCCTGCTGGGTCAGCCCACAAAGTGCCAAATGCCCTGCAGAGAGAGCAAATACAGTCTTTGCTGGCCAAACAAACCACACATCCTGTATCTGTGCTGCTTGGAGACTGGGACAAAGCTGATTAGTCATGGAGACTCTAACAGTAGATGCCTTTGATTTAGTTCATAAAGAAGATTTAGGTTTAATTCATATACAGTAGATACACGCTCAATGGCTCTGCTACCATTCAGTTGCTCGGATGCCCTGCTGTTGATTTGAAATAATGTTGTGGCTGAGAAACCGAGGACAAGAAGAGAAAGGGTAAAATAGTAGATCTCACAAGTGTTTGAATATTAACATGACTCTTCCACTCAGGCAAGGTCTTGTTCCATTGTTTGCGTGGGCTCCACTGGAGCAGGGGCCCAGTGGGTCTCTTCTCCCCCAGTGAGAGCTTCCATAGCCAGGCTGGGAATGGCCATAACTCTCCCTGCTTCTTCCAGACACCTAACGCTGGCCCTCTCCACTCCTCCACAACGAGTAAACACAGAGAGAGCCGTATGGCATGAACATTCATCAGCGGTTGTCACGGAAGGGAAAACCAAAGAAGTATGGAATGCAACAGACCTCCTTTCATCCTCAACGATGAAGGTTTTTAAAGGCAGGGAATGCTTTGACCTCTGGGCAGTGGAGGAGGCTTGGGCTGACAGAGATTGTTTTAAATACTTATGGCCCCTGTTAGCAAACATAAGCATGGCGATCTATTCTCAGGGAGGGTCAGGGAAGCAATCGTAGGATCAAAACCAGCACTGGGCCATTAGTGAGCTGTTGATGAGAGGTAGAGAGTTGTGCCTGACTCTATGCTCCTAAAACAGGTGTACCACTCCTGTTTCATTTTACAAAGATGGCATTTTTTTCTCTTAACGGTTGATGTGCTTTGTGTCACCAAACAGACAGAAAGCAGACCCAAAGCAGGGACTTTTGCTACCGCACTGAGTAGTTCGCTTTGTTGGGAGGTTGTTTCTTGTCCCTAGACTGCTCCTAAATCATATTTGTTCTGGCTGTGTGCTGGATTCTGGGTACAGGGAAAGGAGGCAGCAGCTGTCATATGAAGCAAGAGAGAGGTGGTGTTACTAAAGCCAGTCCAGATGGAGAATGAGGCATAAACATTGAAAAACATACACAATAGTGCCCACATAGGCTAACGTTTACTGTTGACAACAGGAGATTTAAGAGATTTAAGTTTGTTTGAGAATTGTGACCAGATTAACATAGCAACGGTTTTAACCAATGGCATGAGTTTGGGGTGTGGCTATGTGTCTAGTCAACCAATTACATATTTTTGTAAAACCTGTTTGAAAACAGTTATTATTAGGCAATCTTATTGAAAAATGCCTTCTAAACATACAATTTAATCTAGAAGTAGGAACTTTATACCATTGTTTATGGAAATGTCCCCAAGTTCAACTTTTTTGGGAAAAATTTTGACTTTTTTGTCTCTGTTGTTAAAGCAAAATGTTCCTAAATGTCCTGAACTCTGTATACTAAATATTTTCCCTGTAAATTGCACTTTAACTAGCTCTGATAAGAAAATGTTGATATTCTGTTTATTACAAGCAAAACTTATAGTAGTTTGTCATTGGAAATACATAAAAAGCCCTGATTTTAAACAATGATTACAAGAATTGTCTCATTGCTTGGCTCTTAAAAAGATTACATATATTGTTAAGGGAATTCCTTAGTATGGATTCCCTTTATAGGATTTTAAAAAGAAGCTGATCCATATCTATTTTCTGTGTAACTTGGTTTAACATGCATCACCTCAGGATATTGATGTAGGCCTACCATTGTTTTGACATGTATGTGTATTGTATGTATATGTACATATATATGTGTTTTTATATTATTTTATTCTTATATTTTTTATGTTAAACGTTTCTACAAATCAATAAAGAGAGTCTTCTCGAGGAGATCTCAACAATGTTCAGATTATTGAGATACAAAATTCAGACTATGCTCAGATTTGAGATACAATCAGATTTTCAATGTGGATTTTTTCTCATCAAATTCATCCAGAAGCAAGTTATCTGAGCTATGTTATGCACATTCAGTTTATAGCTCTGAAATAATTGTTCTGCATTTTCCACAGTCATGCATTTTCCCACTCTTGGGCAAGCATTTCATCACCTCATTTTCTCCTTGGCCCTCTAACCCTCTCACATGACTCTGAGAAACTTGAGGTTGTAAAGTGGTCCGGCTAATGAGAAAGATTAAAGCGGTGTGTATATTCCTGCATGTGTGTGTCAGGGCAAGGGGTTTTCCGCTGCTAAAGAGCTTCACCTTGGCCCGTGTGTTGGAAGGACAGGCTGATTGAAAAGATCTCTCTCTCAGTGACATCTGCTGTCCTCCCTGCTGTTCTGTCACTGGCTTGATTCATGTCCTCCTCCTTCTCTTGCGCTCCGTCTCTCTCTCAGAAAGCCTAGGCACTTCGCCGCTCAGTGTGAGCTTATCAATGAGAGGAGGAGAGAGTGATGAAGTAGGGAAGTGGGGAGAAAAGGGAGAAAGTGTTAGAAAGTGAGGATATGGAGGAGGCAGAAGGATGGATAGGATGAAAAAAGTGAAAGATTGAAATAAAAACACTACAGGATGTGCGAGCTATAGTTGGATAAATGCAGCTTAGAAGCAGGAGTAAGCCAAATCATTTATGAACAAAGTAGCTGCGAACCTCCTCCCTTGTTGCAGTAAAGCACAGAAGCAAATCTCAAAATTCTCTCACTTACAAAAGAATGATGAAGTTTCTAAAGAGAATTTGGCAAAGGTCTCCCCAGATTTCCACACAGCACAGATTTCCCAGAATGGAAATTTCTGTATTCTGCGGTGAGCCGCTAAAGCTGAGAAAATCTTGCTCATTTCCATTTTGTTCCAGCTCAGATGTTCTTAAGTAGATCTTTACATGATTACAAGTTACATGATTAAAGAATGTGTTAATCTTACCACTGAATTAAGATTTGAAGATATTACTTTGTCATATAATAATAAAAATAAAAAAAGTAGGTAAGGAAATCTGTTGTCAAAGAAAAACCATTGTCGAACCCTTTTTTTAAGGTCATGTCAATTAGCTCTGAGGCCATACAGTGTGTGTGCTAGTGTATGCCAAAAAATTATAATGTGCATAAATGCATGGGCGTATACATTTTTGTCTAATAAAATGTAACCTTAAGTATGAAATATCATTTAGCAATAGCAATATGAAATATTACAGCACAGGAAAAGGATTAATCTACGGAAAGTAAAAGTTCTGCATGTCTGAACTGCTGCATTACACATGTAAAGATGCAGTGGAACAGAAATCCCTGAGTTTGTTTAGATGAAGCTCATTAGCAACAGGGCAATATGTTTCCATGCAGGGGCCCAAATATGGAATCCAAGAACTTACGAGAAACACAGAGAGAGAGTGAATGAGGGGAAATTACCACTGCTTAGGAACCAAGAGTTGAGGTTCTCAGCAAGATTGGTTAAAGATCTGATTTGAGACAACCTGGTTTTTTAAGATCCCCTAGAGAGAAGGGCCTAAGCTTTAATTGATGTGATCCTGTTGTAGAGCTAATGCACCATGTCTGCACATGCTGGCCTTGTTTAGTTTGCTGCCAGAGCCGCAAATGGCCCTTTATTTTTGATTGATGGGGCTCCTGCCCAGCTATGGTTCAGCCCACACCGCTCTGAGCTTAGGGGACCAGTTGGAGGGGGATTTAGGTTTGATAAGGTTCAGCTCCACTTGGGCCCCACGCTAAGGCAAATTTAGTTTTTCAGGTTCTGTTTCTGAAAATGTTGTGTTTTTTGATGTTGTTAGTTTAGGCTGTGAGATCTTGTTTTAAGAACTTAACTTTCATCTCATTGTATTTGTTTTGCTTTAGTTTGAGAGCAGCAGAAGGCAGTCCGTCTTCGTTTTCTCTGCGACAGTGCTGGTAGTGAGTTTGATGGCTGGAAAGAGACATGAATGGGGCAAAGGCTCTCTGATTGAGCTGAGGCAGTTCACACTCCGCTTGCCCGCCTCTTTTGTTTGCTTTTCTCTTGGTCTTGTCTTTCAGTAGGTTGGTGTTCATTTTAGGAGGTTTGTTTGTGTGTGAATGTGATATTTTTCTCACACTATAATTCGTACTTAAATAGAACATGTCCCAAAAGCTGCAAACTGACCTGTTTTTAAATCAACCCCTTGGTGGGATGTTTGTGGTCTTGTAATGTTTTAGCCTCGATGCCAGCTTAAGTCTGTCAGTCCCTCCTTTCCTATCCTCTCCTCCTGTTTCCAGCAGGTCCGCTGGTCATAGCATGTATACTGAGCTAATTATCTTTCACGAGGTCTCCAAGTTGGCAGTGGCAGTGTGGGTTTGTGAATGGAGAGGTCATTTTGCCCTCCAAACTTTGGCATCATCTTTGGCATTGGGACTTTGATCAAACTGTCGCACGACAAGACACCACACATATGCATGCACACACTTTGACACAAGCACATTTACCGGGCTACAGAAGAATGCACCAGAATTGCAATGGAAAGAAAACAACACACCACCTGGCTGTCTCAGTGTGTGCCCTCTAAAGTGTGTAATTCCAGGAACTTGCATTCCATTTGAAGATAACTGAAAGGAATGATATAATGTGAAAATGCGCGTGATAATCAATAAGGACACAGAAAGAGTAAGGAAACTAGTCAAATGGCAAGATGTTGAAACAAATGTCAGACAATTGGCAAAGAATATATAAATTTTTGTTGTTGTCCTGATTCCTCTTATGTAATATAAAAAATGAGCATTTGAAGGTTGTGTGTGTTTCCCAATTCCTCATGTCACTTTTGACCATGACATTGTTCCCATGCCATGAGAAATGATGCAGACTTTGTCAAAGGCTGCACTTTGTATCCATTCCCTGCCCCCATCTGGCATCATCACTGTACAAGCCTGGATGAGGAGGAAGGCAAGGAGGTGAAGGAGAGGAGGGGGTGGGGCAAGACTTGCAAGGAAAGCAAGTTAATTGAATTACTCACAGTGCAGTTATAAGCAAAGTTTCATCTGGAAGAAAGAAATAACTGGACAAGTGACATTTGGGGGAACTCCAAGTGTCCCAGTACGTAGACCTGGGGGATTCTCATCCATAAGCCTGTAGTTCATTCTTTCTCAGTCTTTCTCTTTCTGTCTACCTCTTTCATGAACACCACCCACTGGTTTACCTCTAGTTGACCTCCCTAATGTTTCTGTTAATTACTAACTAGAGAGCACATATTAGATTGCAGTATACATTTTGGCCAGATAGTATAGTAATGGTTGTTTTCTTTACACAAACTCATTGTTTCATACTGTACGAGAACAGTCATCATTTGTGCTTGATTTTAACCCTACTCTGAAAGTCACTAGGTCATATTCATGTCATCAGTTTATGGCAATGCCGAAAATGTATTTATGGGTTATTTTATTAAATATTGGATTTATATATACATCTATAACAATTGTCTGTTCTTGACCTTTTTTGCTGTTGGACTAGTGACATGGGTCAGACATTCTAGCTCGTGGGATCTTGTTATATATCTCAGAATAATTAGTATTGTAATTAGCATAGCAAAATGTATTACCTTAAAGCTGACCCTGATTCTCTTTGCACATAATAGGAATAAATTTTGTCCTCATTAGAGGAGGCTCATGTCACCTTCTACCACTGCAGAATCAGCGGCAGCCCAAAGGTGGGAGACACTGGTTGAAAATTGCTGGGGGGGGGGGGTATTTTTAATAGAGGGAAGTGCTCATGTGCCCCTGACCCCCACCAGCTACCTCCCTCCACCTCAAACTCAATCCATGTCCTTTACTATATCTTGACTTTTCATCTTCTTGACCATGGACCCATCTCGAGAGGGCTGGGGCTACTCTGGCTCAGTAATAATACCCCCTATCAGATGTCAAGGTGGGACAAATGCTGGCTGTTCTCTTAGTAATGGCCAGTGAAATGGGCTCCTGACAGAGACTGAATAAAGACCTGTGTCCCTTGTACACCACATATTGCAATTTCTTTTTCCATTGTCCTGTTCTTGTACAAAAGTGGATTTTTGTTCACTCTTTCTCTCCTATGTACAACGACTGTGACTACTGATATTATTTAAATTGCATTTTTAGCTTAATTCCATGAAGGCCTAAATATAATCACACAGCACTGGTTCTCAAAACATTTGAACATCAACACATGACATCAAGTGGCGACCTAATTTAAGTACTGCCTTAGAATTCATCTAACTGTATGCTTATACATTTTGCACATTTTGTAAAATTCTGCAGTTAACTTTCAACATCGTTTAGCTGTAGCCAAGTTAATAATGTATTCTTCCTAAATTGCAGCAGGTTTGCAGCAGCTTCCTCCACCATGTCATTACTACACTGAGGTTAAATCTCTGAGGTAAAGTTAAGCCAATTTAATGCAGTTCCTCATCATATCCTGTCAGTGGATGATACACAGATATCCATCCTGCCCTGCTGGTTGAAGACAGAAATTCCTCAAGCTCCTTCAGCTGTGTTTATATTGGATCATTTGGGAATTGTACATTAGCAAAGAAGTGTGGCACTCTGATGTAGCCTAACTGAGCTCTGTGCAGTGGCTCGCTTAGTGTATGTGTTTGGCTTAATCAGTAAATGCATATTTGCCATTTTGCCCCCCTGGGCAGAACTCTAAATAATTGCTCTTGCTCCTTCCTCCAACGAGGACAGGATGTTAGATTCTAAATGAGGGCATTTTAGGATCTAATATGCCTTCTGTGATTCTTTGAATACTAAACCATAAAGCTTTCTGTTTTCCAGCAAAACTGCTTAAATGGATTATGACAGATGATGGAACAAGGGGAAACAGAATTGTTTGTGGACATTCACTATTGTATAGGATAATTAATAATGTAGTGGTAGCACAGTGGCCTCTTTGTCTTGTGGCCCTCTCTTTTATTTTGTGGCAAAAATGAATGGATTTGGAAAAGGAAGGACAAGTGCTTGTCTCAAAGGTGTAAACAAGAAAAAAAATGGAAAGCTTGCTAACAATTTTTCAAATGTGATTGCACATTTCAAAACTTTTCCAGAGCATTCTTGTATTTTATGGTATACTTTCTCAGCCTTTACTTCTACTTCTTTTATCTGGTTATTTGCCTATTATTAAAGACTGTAGCGAAACTGCTAGTAGTACAGTATCCAATAATCAAAATTCTCAAAATCCTCAAAATACTGGAATTCATTAATGTGATTGTTGGGAATCCGTGTCTCTCCGAACTGCCTAATTAGCAGTGCTAATGAATGCGGACACGCTTAATCCATCAATGTTATTCATAATTGCCATTTATGATAGCGTGTTGCATGGTCTCCTGCACCGCACCCATTCAAAATTGATTAGCATCTTAAAATAAGTCTCATAGATTAAGCTTGATGCTTTAGACCTCTCTGCGATTGTGGCCACTGGGGATGGGATGGAGTAATTTACTCTCACAGAATTGAAGAGTATTGAACCACTTGACATGTCCACACCCTTCATCAGCCCTACACCACATGTGCTCTGTACCACCCATTATGAAATGGTGCTATTCTAATCACTTGGGTTTAGGGATGAAGGATGAAGAGTGGATGTTTGGATAGACACATCTGTCACTGAGGAATATGTATTCTTCTCACCTGTTTTTAATTTTCTATTAATTCTGATGTTGGCAAGAATTTGGGAACAGTTCAGGAGACAAAGTCTATTTAAGGCCAACAGCACAAATGCATTTTGTAAATGTACTTTCACCCTCAAGTCTCACTTTTTCTTTGTGTAAATATTATTTTGGCTGCTCATAGAACCTATTTCAACCAGCCATTTCAAAAGATACATTATAGTAAAAAAATAAACAAAAGCACTACTAAGCCGTTACTCAGTTATCATAAAACTCAGGGCTAACTTCTTAGCCATAGCCTCAAGTCATGGTCCCTCCCTCTACACGCTGCAACAGTCACATGTAAGCTAATAACTCCATCAGGGAGTGTTTTCATTCTCTGTACTGTTGCAACAGACTCTGGTCCCAACCCCAGCTCCTTTTTTTTTTGGTCTGTCTCACCAACATTTCGAGTGACAGCAATGAGGTTATTATCGTTCCAAAGGCAGCTAGCAGCTGCAGGAGCCCATTACAGTTGGCTTGGTTAACGCTTGTCACATACTATGGAGAACGGTAGACAGTTATGGTGAGCGAGCTGCTACTTTCTCCACCTAAAGGCTTGAGGTGTTAAAATAGAAAAAGAATAAATCCAGCTTCCTGCATCGAAATGTTAACCTCGTTCAGTTTGGTGGTGTTTTTTTGCACATGATGAACTGTTTAAGGCTTTACTTGTTTATCTTTCTTGAGGACAATGATGACTTGAATATTCTCTCATCCATCTCAAAGGAAGAGATGAGAAAAGAGTGATTGTTTTGAAAAGGGCACATTGAACCTAATCTTTCCCTATGGTGATGGATAAAGTGTTCTGCTCTATTGTAGATCATGCTGGAGATTGGCGTCATCTCTGTCATATTTTGTTACTGTGAATGCTTACGGGGGGTGTAGGTAACAGTGTGTTCTGGCTAGTAACAGACACTATACATTCCAGAATCTATGATAAATTGTTATTGTGGTTGATTGTTTTAACCCAAGGCGTGCAAGTAAGGACTACCTTTCTGAACGTTCTGGATTGTGTAGCCATTACTATCCCTGCGAACAGGGTTGTCTGTTAACATCACAAGGCAAAGGTCTCTGAGAATTAGATTCATCCTTTTTGTTTTAATTTCCCTTTTGGATTGGCAGGCTATTTTCATCACTATTATGGTTGAAAGTGTGTGTGTGTGTGTGTGTGTGTGTGTGTGTGTGTGTGTGTGTGTGTTTGTGGGCCCTTAGAGACTTCATGGAGGTTCACAATCCCTAACAACAGTCCAGTGGTATAGGCCAAAAGGTGGGGGGGGGGGGGTGCATTAAAAACAATCTGTCCGCTGTCTCTTCTGGGGTCATAAAATGAAGCAGGCGGAAACCTGGAGGAGCAAGGAGGTGGTTTAAGACCTGGGGCAGGTGGAGTGGTGTCTGGTCTGAGAAATTGGGATTCTATACTTGATGAGAATGCTTTACACCTCTTTTTGGCTTCAGGGTCCAAACTCCATTTTAAAATTGGTCCCTGCTGTTTTTTCTTGATTTGATTTTTAACAAACAGTTTCAGACCCCCCGCAAGTTCCCAAAGAAATGGATTAGCAAATACTGTTCTGCACAGCGCTCTGGGAAAAAGTCTTTCTCTGAATGCAAAATGGCCTCTGCAGTCAATCCCACAATGCCCTGCAGATGATTAGCAGGGCCAAGTTGGCACTGAGGATCCACTGAGCTTGTGGAATGGTATGAAACTGTGCGCAGCCTGTGCCGAGTAGTCTTTAAAAACAGAAATGAGAATGTGGCTAGAATGCTTAAAGACATTTTTTCATAAGCAGCACTGGCCTTGAGGTGACTACTGCAGTTCCATCTGCATCTTATTCTAATACCTCCCACTCCAGCTTTACAAGGTCCATCTGTGTTAGGGAACAAGTGCCGTGCCTGACTAAAAAATGTCAAAAACAAGATCTCTAAAGGTGCAGGAAGAAGAGGCCTGCCATTTTTCAAAGCTGCAGAAAAAAGGATGTCTTGGGAGAGTTTGTAGTACAGTATAATGTTAACTCCACTGGTTGTGCAACAGTGACTGTGATTCTGTGAAATCCGATAACACACCTTTGATACTCACGGCACCACTGAGGAGGAAACGACTTCTTAAACCCCCAAATCTTTGGCTGGATAACGCTTGAATCGTTTTTTCAAAGGTCTGGTCACGCTTGGCTTTACCTAGGTGGGATTTAAAGTAGAGAGAAAATCTGTGCTTGCGTGTGTGTGTGTCTCTAGGTGGAGGTATCATTCAGAAAACCATGAGAGCAGGGATAAATTACCAGCTGAAAGAGGAAGGAGAGAGCAGAACAGAAAGATCTCAACAAGACTGATGTTCTTGAGCTGGGATGCTGCTGTCAAAGACCTTACACATTACCACACCAAATTATCTTCACAAGCTGTATTCAGACCAGTCTCTGATTAGCTACAAAGTGCACTCCCTTTTTAAAAGAGTGAATTTGGTTAGGATATTCTGAATCAGTATACTTGTTGAAGCTGGAATAACATCCCTATCAATCGAATATAAGCCAAACCTTACCCTAGCAATAATCTACACCTAAAATCTAGGCCAAAAGAAGAAAGCATTAATTCCAGTCCTAATCTATCACAAACAAAGGCCCTGTCCCGAATGCCACCTTAAACCATTGCAGTACACTTTTATGTCCACACTTTTGTAAAATTTTACATTTAAGATAGGACCTAAAAATCTTGATTTTCTGGCATCAACAAGCAAAGTTGTGTCTATGTCTAAAACAACCTTCCTATGAACCAGTCTCAGATACTTCTTTTAGAGTCAGGGCTAGGGCCTTGAACAAGATTCTCACCAAACAATGATTTCTTTCTGGGTTTTAGTGATCAGGTATTTGAGGACTAAGGATGTTGCTCCAAGAACATGCTTAGACTTGAATGTCCAAACTGCACCAAAATGACATTGGTGTTCAGCATAACCATCACTATTAGAGCTGAAGATCTTTGCCCTAACCCGACGGGTTCGGTCGGGCTTAATTTATATCATCTTGAAAATGGATGCTGAGTAGGTGAAACGGAGGCTTGCCACTGGTGATTACGTTTTGGTTGCACCAGCAACTAAAGCAAAGTCTGAGTTGTGTAAAAGTTTTGACCGTGTTTATAATGAGAATAATGAGTGACATAATGACGCACCATCAGTGAGCACAGGAACGCGCTGAAGCCATCTACAGTGGATTCAATAATTTTCCTCCACAAAAACATGTAGGCTTAGCCTAATCTCTGTGAGTAAAGGTTTTTCAAATGATAACTAAATATTCATTGAGTCTTAAATGCATAAAGTAGACAGAGTAGCCTATATAGGATAATGTTGCCATTCATTCTTTTATTAAATGTCAGCTGCTAGTGGCGAAGCAAATCCAGCGGAGCCTTTTATCTTAATTTCTATTATTGCCAAATACCCATCTTAATTTAAAATTTATCTTAATTTGTTAAAAAGACTCATTTTTATTGGTGCGTTGGTCTATTTATAGGCTAAATGACCATATGCCTGTTTAGAGAGCTAAGATGTTACGATGTTACAGAGGACGTTTTTCATTTTTATTTCTTTATTCCAACTTCCAAGTGGCCTATAGTATACGTTAGTCACGAATACATTAAAACATTAAAACGCGTATAATTGACTCATTCTTGACAAAAGGCAAAATAGCTGTGTGTGTGTGCACATTTGAATAATGTCGGGCTGTAAACTGGTTCAGGCTTTTAAAAAGCTGTCAATCAAAATGTACTTGTTGGGCTCGGGCCGAAACCTGTCGGACTCGGGTCCTGTCGGGCCTAACTTTTATGACCCGATTACAGCTCTAATCACTATAAGCTTTTTGTTCTCTTCAACTTCTCCTCTAATCTCTCAGAGCATCATTTGACCTGACTTAAGTAAATCAAGCTCACCAGAATGCTAGGCAAGCCAGAATGATGACAGAAAGCAATAGAAGTCTTTGGGAGATGTCATGACTGCTTTTTATGGCCACTGTGGCGTAAATGCAGTGAGTTAAAAACGTAAGTGCATTGGCTGGATTCCTGTGTAAATGTACCATGATGAGGCTGAAGGTAGACTGAGGTCTCTTGCTCAGACTGATAAAGGAGAAAAGGAGAACAGAGCTTGTTTGCGTGGGTGCAGGAGTGCTGTTTCCACAGCTGGCCTTAAGAGGAAGAGGGCAGGGAATGAAAAACAGAACAATGTACAAAAAAATGGCACCAAGCACAAAACAGTAAACCCAAGCCAAAGAGAGTGAGATCATGGCTCTGCAAATATCACGTGAGCACCAAAGACTTGGACAAAGCTGTCTGAGAAGAGCAGTGGGTCTGTTTATGTGTTTGCACATGGGGTTGTTTAAATTATGTTGATATCTGTGTCACTTACAAATTACAATTTGTAAAAATCAAACAATAAAGCTCTTAGAAATGAATTAATAAATTAATTTCCAAGAGCTTTATTGTTCGATTGTTACATTTTTAATTTGTCAGTGACACAGATATCAACATAATAACCTTACAATAATAATGAGCTAACCTTACTTTTTCTAAAAGTTTTTTTTTCTTTCTATATAACATCATTCTTTCAGTATACACAAACGGTCATAAAGGTCTAGAAGGGTCCTCGGTTTTCCCTATTTTAGCATTTTCGCAAATTACTTTCTTCATTCACATATTTGCATGACAGTACAGTTGTGTGGCGTTTTTGCAGAGGGTGTAGACTTTCTTTACCTGTCAGTTTAAATGCGTTTAATGTGTTTTCAGTGTATATATAGCATTACAGCGGTGGCACTCTCTTCTGCTGTGACTGATGGAGTTCTAGGCCTCTTCCATCAGGCCATCCAAGCGGAGAGACACGGGTGAAGTCATCTCTACATTACTGGCCCCTCAGGGGAACCAAATTCAGAGAGCGGCACACTTCTCATATTCCGTCCCAACCTTTATATCACTGAATGCACAGTATGAGATGCGCCCCAGTTTTAACACCTCCCATAGCCCCCCTGGACACACTAACACACAGACACACATTCTGCTGTCTGCGATACCTCCATTAAATTTTCACACATTTCCTCCTGTAATGTGTGGCAGGTGGAATATACCATTTTCTTGAGCAGGGAGGTCTGCTGTTGCATATCCACGCTGTTACACAAATTTATATATATATAGCATTTCAGTACTCCTCTCAACATGAAATGAAATTATATTATGCACCAGCAAGATTTTGGTTTATGCATCCCTAATAAGCTTGGAGAAACCAAACTGCGATTCTTTGAAAAGAAATAGAATGTTCTACGCCCCATGATGCTTTGCTCTCCTTTCCTTCCATCGTTCATGTGGTTACAAGTGTCAGGGGTGATTAAACGCCATGGAAACAAGACCTTGCTGTCAATCATGTTCCATGCTGAGCTTACCCCCAAATGAAATTCACTATTATTATATCAGTATGCAGAGCGTATTTTCCAAACATCGGCTTTAGTTTTTCATCCTATCTCACTCGCTAGCTGAGACAGGACCTCCCACCCAATACCGTCTTGTATTACAGACACAATATTAGTACACGTATGTGTGTGCATGTGGGCTTTTTTGTGTGCACGTGCTGCCGTTTGTGCAACAGTGTTCCAAACTGTCGCCGACTCAATTATGTGGCAGCACAAGCCAATAGCTTTAGGGTCGAAATTCTATTTTGAGGAGAACTGGATCATCTCTGTCTGTGTGTGTGTGTGTGTGTGTGTGTGTGTGTGTGTGTGTGTGTGTGTGTGTGTGTGTGTGTGTGTGTGTGTGTGTGTGTGTGTGTGTGAGAGAGAGAGAGAGAGAGAGAGAAGGAGAGAGAGACCTGTTTTTTTTCTCTTACTGTACATACATACTGTTGGTCCACTCACATACTGTCAAACGGACATGTAAACAGGATCACAATCTTATGTCATCCATATGCAGCAATCTGTCTGCCCATTTTTAGCTCTCTAACATACACACATCATGATACATTAAAGCGCAGGAAAGAAACAGTACACTTTTGTCGATGTAGATTATTGTCACTGTGCATCATTTGATATATATAGTAGTATATATACTAGTTCATTGCACATCTTTTGTTTGCATGTTGATACTGGGTCATTGACAGTATTAAAAAAGTGAAAATACTGAACAAATCTAATATAAAATGCATGCATCAAGTTCTCATTAATATTATAATTTGTATTATGTTTTTTTATTTTCCTAACAAAATGTGTGTGTATATATATATATATGTGTGTGTGTGTGTGTGTGTGTGTGTGTGTGTGTGTGTGTGTGTGTGTGTGTGTGTGTGTGTGTGTACACATTTTCAAGTTACTAGCACCTAGTCATTGTTTTTAAAGTAAATATATGTATAAGTTATAAATGTAAGGAAAGATATTTAGAACCGGTTTACTGAATCTGAATGAACTAACCTGCTAAATTATGTAGAAAAAGTGTATAGTGTTAATAGTTTAGCTGAACTAATCTTTGTCTCTCTCTCTGTTTAGATATGACTATGTGGAGGTGAGAGATGGAGTGGATGAGAGCGGCCAGCTGGTCGGGAAGTATTGTGGGAAGATCGCTCCCTCTCCTGTGGTCTCCTCTGGGAACCAGCTCTTCATCAAGTTTGTGTCTGACTACGAGACTCATGGCGCTGGCTTCTCCATCCGCTACGAGATCTTCAAAACAGGTGAGTAGAAAGAAAAAGAAAGTGATAGGCAAATGTCACCTACAATGGCCCCAAATTGGCTCATCCAATCATATTCCTGAGCCGTAACAATCATTTTATAATAAGAAGAATGCATACAAGCTAGGAATATCCTGTAGGAGAGTACAACGACCATATAAGGACAGATTTAAGCGAGGAAGAGCACTTTCTGTCTTCTCTTTGTGAGGCCCAGTGGGAAAGCTGCTTGAGGGGGAAAGATCAGTTGATAATGCCGACTTGTAGACCTTCAGGGTCTATCGTTCTGGCATTGTCTGGCTGACAGAGACACACACAGATACACACTGAGGGGCCGTTGGCCTTATCTGGAGATGCCACGGCAATAAGCAGAAATTTCCTGTTGTTCAGATCTGTTTCCTGTGTTTGAGGTATGGCTGGAGTCTCGAGAGAAAGCGTGTTTGCGTAACCTCGGACAGGTGCAGTGCACATCATGGCCAAACACTGACCCTGGGCTACACCGAGTGTGACCCCAGGATGAGATGGATGCTCCAGGGGGAGTTATTTTCATCTTTATTGTTCACTTGTGTGTTGTCATTCCCATAGAAAAGAAAAAAATTGGCAAAGAGATCTCTTTAATATCTCAATTGTTATTGGTAGACAGCAATGAGATTATATGGTGAGCAAATGAAGACTTTTGCACAAATGTCAATAATGTCACAAACGGTGACTTTTCAACATATCAAAGTATTAAAAAGTCTTATAAATACAGTACAACTGTGAAATATTATTTCATTTAAAAATAGCATTTTTCTATGTGTTAAAGTGTAATTTATTTCTGCGATGTGCAGCTGTATTTTCAGCATCATTACTCCAGTCTTCAGAAATCATTCTAATATGATGATATACTGCTAAAAAAAAACATTTCTGATTATTAACAATGTAAAAAATTTGTGCTGGTTAAAAAAAGGATTCTATGATGAATAGAAAGTTAATAAAAACAGTATTTTAGATAGAAATCTGTCACTTTTGATCAATTATATATATATTTTTTTTCTTTTTTAAGAAACAAATCAGAGACTAAATTGATATTTCACACAATGCAACTGAGAACTCTTGAGCCATAAAAGAGCAACCCCGGAGAAATAGACGTTCCTCTGGGTTCCCATCCCACTGTTGCACCTCCACACACTTTGCCTCATCAATAACATCAATAAGTCTCCCACAGTATTCCATTATCTCAGTGCTGCTTTTCCTAAACTCGTCTTCTTGATGTGTCTGATTGGAAATGACGATCCTCTGGAGAGAGCAAAGACGTCTGAAACATATCGACTCAGTGCAGTCAAGGGGTCGAGCAGACGCTCTCGGCCGGGATGGGCGTCCTCGCTCTGGGTGTGTTCCTCCAGAAAACCCTCTTAGTTTATCAGCATGGGTGGGCCGCGGCTTCCTGTGTGAACAACAAATACTGTTGTTTGCAGTCCAGGACATGGGAATTTGTTGTGACTACGCAAACTCTGCAGAGCGTACGTCAGCCTTATCAATTAAAGACAGACAAGGACAGCGAGAAAGCAAAAGAAAGAACGTGAAAAGCAATAGGAAGAGTGATAAAAGGTAAAACAAGAGAGGGAAACTGATTTGAAAGCCTTGTAAACTGATCTGTGTCTTTATGACATACAAGTAATGATCACACACAGGTGTTGAAACAGGTGTGCAGGTATTCAAATGTGGGATGATTATAAGAATGTAACAGTGCTTAAAATGAGGTCATACTCATTTCAAGCTGCTGCTGCTACATTTGGAGAGGTAAGCTGTGGATTAGAGCAGGTTTCACACACATCCGCAGCGTGTGGGCTGAATCGCTAGAAGCAGCAGTACAGCAGAATGTCTAATTATGTCTAAGGTACACAGTGTATTTTCTGAGTTTTATAGTGCTCTCTGATAGCGAAACTGATTTTAGAATAGACATCTACAACTTTTTAGATAGATTTTGGAATGCATACAAAGAAAAATGGGGGAGAAGGAGAGAGATTTCAGACAAGCAACGAAGAGGAAAAACGAGAGTAGAGATTTAATTTGAAAACAGGAGAGAATAAACAGAGAACACAAAAGGAGAGAAGAATCTATTCAGGAAAAAAGTTTGAAGGTGACAAAGAAAGTGAGGGAGAGAAGATGAGGTGAAGAGAGGGCGAGAAAGCCTGGGAGCTACACACACACACACACACACACACACAGGAAAGATAAGAGATGAGAATCTCTCCACCACAGCTATCTATGAATGCAATCAAGCCTGACCCAAGCACTAACCCACACTGGACAGCATGGATCTCTAACGAAGAGCTGTCCTCAGGGGGCTACGGTTTCACAGACACAGTGTTCTTTCTCTCAGAGTTCCCTTACACCATCCTTAACAAGGGGCTTGCATTTCCCATCCGTAGAAGAAGAGGAGTCTCTAGTTATCATGTCATCCTGTCTTGCCGTGGCATCCCCAAAATGGCCTTTCTTAGGGCTGAAGGAGACATGCGCTTTTAGTTAACAGCTCTGCAATTTTCAGAGCCACATCAAGATCGAAGAGAAGCTGATGTTTCGGGAGTGTTGATGAAGGCGTGGGTGTGGGAGAGAAGGATGGAGAAGTTACCCTCGCTCAGAGTCAGTGTAGTACTGTAGGAGGAGACTGTAAAAGCCTGTTTCCACCTCTGAGTAAAAAACCTAAAAGGAAACTGTGAGGATAAATAGGAAATAACACATTTTATTATATAAAATCGTAATTGCCAGAAATAAAGTGTGAGACATTAAATCGCAGGTACTTTTTGGAAACAAAAGATAAATGCTTAATATGGGAGTTGTAGGAATTAAAGTTAAAATTGATGTTACTTTTGCATATTTTATTGATCTTTTGAAAAAGATTTAGGTCTTTACAGGAGCTTTTATTGCACACCAAATCCATGTTCTTTGAGAAAACATGCCTGTGGTGAAATTGCTGCACAATTATTTTACATTGGTCCTTGCATGTTTCACGACACTTTTAGAGCGGTGCTAAAAGAGTCTTTAGATTTATCTGAAACATAGTTTTATCGCAGTGGTTATTCTACGTATCACATCAGTTCAGAAATTTAATGTCCTGTGAGTGGCACTAAAAGATTAATACTCATCACATTTTTAAAATAATGTATCATTAAAAAATCATTAGCTGTACCGGGCGCACTAAAAAGCAAGTTTACTACATCAAAAAAAAGCCATACAGTACATGTGGAGCTGGTTACATGATGCAAATATCAAAATGTATTAGTTTACAAATCATGCACTATTATAAAAGTGTTTTGAGTTCATTAGTTCATTCATAGTATTATGCAAGGAATCATATGAAAATAGGTACTCATTAATTGATGATTGTATTTATAATTTATGTTAAAATGAATAAAAGTTGTTGGTGATTTACTGACACTGGTGTTCATTTCAGTTGTGAATTGCTAGATAGTGCTAGATAGATAGAGGCACATTTTCCAATGAACCCATACAAGTGAACTGCCTTAAAATCATGCTGAAAGTGTGCGTCATCATTGCTAACTCATGTCTGCCTTGGCCATTCATCATAGAGATGTTATCTGAACGTCTTTACGATGGCACCTGTGTCAACACAGTAGGACAAGGATTGCGTTAGGAGGGCAGCTTGTTCATTGTGTCCAGTTCAGTTGTCTTTTACAAGTTTAGCTGCTTTTTAAAGGCCAGTGGCATAGGTCACATCTGGCAAGGCAAGCATGTCATTCTTCAAGCCCGTCTTCTAAATAAACTCCCCTACATTAACACTCAGAGCTAATGAAACCCTAGGCAGAAACTATCTTTCAGTAAGTTGCCCGTTCTCGTTCTCAAGGGGAACCATCAGCCGTGCTGGCTGGCTAAATGATGTGTCAGCAACTGTAGATTGTAAGTGTGTGTGTGTGTGTGTTCAGGGTAACCCCACAGCTGTGACTCCAGATTAATGTTTGTTGGAAAATGTGGCCAAATTTTGCTTCTCAAACTCTCATCGCGCCCGTTAACCTGTCTTAGTGTAGCCACAGGGGTAAACGGCAAGGAAAGGTGGGTGAATGTGTATGTGTGTGTCCAGATTAATTATTCTCCCTGCAGATATATGGAATATTAACAACAGCGATTAGCTCACTAGACCCAGAACACCTCCAGCCATTTCATTTCTGCTTCAGCGTTACACAAACTTTGTTTTATGCCAAAAGATTTAGTAAAACACATCTCTTAGCATTAGCATAGCTGTGTCAGCTCAGGATTACAGTACTGTGTGCAGTGTAGCTAACATATACAAAAGAGAACCTAGAAAGAAACTGATCAAAATCTAAAATGTATTTTAGATAATATTATGCTTTTGAAATTTGGATTAGTTGTTTATTTTAGATATTTTATTTAGGTCAGAAGAACTAAAGATAAAAGGTTCATTTCTAAATGACAGCAATGTTTAGATGTGTTGTATACACATCACTGAGGTCTCCGGGTCCCTAAACGTAACGACAGTAAAGTTAATCTTAACAGAACATGAGGATTAAATCTCGGACACTTTGCTGGGTTTGTTTGCAGTAAGTGTAGACCTGCAAGCGATCATTTTAACAAGCATTGCCTCTGGCCTGTTAAATAAACAGCATATTCCACAGAGGCGAAGCCTTCAGCCACTTCACCGCATTGAAAAGATAAGCCATGTGTATACGTTAGTCCGGAAAAACAAAATAAATCGTACTAGAGCTAGCCGTTAATGTCAGCAATAGTGCTTAGCTGTTATGAATCAAGCTTGTGTTTTTTCAATACCATTTCACTACTATCCCATAAATTCTTGTGTTTAAGTGTAAATTTAGTTCAGAAGGACTTGAAAGTATTTGAGGCTGTGAGAAGGAAAGCTGGATTGCTCTCACAAAGCTTTATTTGTTTGGCTTGAGTTTACAGGCTCAAAGCTCCCTCCCGTTTCTCATCTAAGTTTTCCCCAGTTTTTTTCTTGTAAAGTTTTTTTAACTGCTTGCAAATAACTGCAGAAACAAACCAATGGACATGGGAATGTGTGGAGGTTTTTAGCATTTGCGGTTACTACAATTGCGACATGTCTCTAAATCCTTATGAGACACGCATAATCACAAATGCAGACACACACAAAAGTCCCAGAATCCCACCGCGATCTGTAAACAGCAGTGAAGCATTACAAAGCCAGTCACAGTGAAGAACCACGAAGCTACACAGTTCCTGTTAGACAGATAAATGTACTAGTGGACCCACAATTCGTAATATGCATTCTTGCATTAGTATTCAAGAGGGTGATATAGTAAATGTCAGATAACTTGCTAGCTACTGGAGTTAGTGTGTTGACAGTCTAGCAAACTTTAGCTACTGTAATTCAGGTTTTTATTATTATTATTTTTTCAGTTGTTGTTCCAGCTAAACCTAAAAAAACATAAACAAGTAATCTGAGCACTAATACCAACTATAGCGCCACTTTGTGGCAATGCTGTCAATGCAACATTAAAATGGATTCCGACATATTTCGGAATTCAATGCTTTTGCTTTTATGTTCTTGCTACAAGTATGTCGGTTTGTTTGTTTATAAAAAGATAATGTTATAGCATGCACTTTATAAATAGAGTGAGAAATAGTGCAGAGGAAATGTGTTCTTATCTTGCGAAAGGAAAATGCAATTCCTTCTTGCCCGTGGAACAGCCACAGAACATTTTTGTCTGTAAGAAGATTATCTTAAGAATAGTCAACAGAATTTAGTGTGTTTATCTGCTGTTGCTTGAATATGCACAACTATCAAAAACTAAAGATGAAAGTTGAAAGTTTTTGGCTCCATCATCAAATAGTTATTTTGAATTTCTTTATAACCCTGCCATGGAAAGTTTTCAGAGACACTGATTGCTGACCATTCAGCTGACTCCTTTCAACCCCCAAACCCAAAGAGTTTCTGCAATGACCCCGTCCTATCCGTGTGACACCTTCTCCCCACGTTTAATTGCTGACACCTTAGGTTTCAGATGATTCGAGTGGAGGCCTGTAGGGTTTGAGAACATCCACATCCACTGAGTGCTATATTTCAAGCATTTTTCTTATACATATATTTTTTTTAATGTAATATTAAATGTCTGGAATTTTAAAGCTCTGTGTAATGAAAGGACTATAAGTGTAGAATTTATGCCCTGCTGTTTAAAAACCAACCAAGTAGTGCACTAAATTTATTTTCTCTTTAGCTTCATATTCCCATGCTGGTCATTTTCTTTGGAGCACGGGAAAAATGGAAAAGAAATAAAAAAGAAGCAGTTAACAAGTTCTGTGGTAGAATGTGGTAGAGTTTTTGATGACATTAAATTACGCACCCAATTTTTTTATTTTTTTCAACCATTCTTCCATCCTTTGGAGATTTGATTGTTAGGCTGTCCATTTTTTGTCCTAAAAATAAGAATTACTTCCATTGTATCAAAACCCATATCTTTCTTTCATAGAAAATAATAGGAGACGTAGTAGAATGTCCAAGCTGCTCTCTTACACATAATGAAATCGAGTGGCTTTCAGTGACAAAAGAGTTAAATTTCAAATTGTGGCTTTAGAAGATGATTTAGAACAGAAGAATGGGGTGCACAAGATGTACAGACCACTTTTAGGATGCACACCTGGTCCACATACAGACTTTATGAAAGAAAGCAGTTTGAGAATTCTTCAAGACTTATCCTTTTGTCTTCTACTTAATAAAGAAGTAATACGGGTTTGGTTTTTAGCCACAATGTGATCATTATTTGTCATCTTTGTTCTGGTTCATGATCTTTAAACTTTTGCACCCGCAGTAATTACCATGAGTTTCCACACTACATTAGGTACAGTGCTAACGTAATGTTGACATTTCTGTGTTGATGATCCAGAGCTGATCCTATATATGCATCACTCTTAGAGCTCTGAGCCTATTCATCACACAACAGCTTTAGTCGAGCAACTGTAGTGTAAGTGTAAAGTAGTGATGTATGTGTGAACTTCAACAACACACTGCATCAACAAAGCTAGTCCACCAGAGAGTTCCGGGTAAATGTTTTGACTTGCTGATATAAAAGTGTGTGTGTACTTATAAAGGGCAGATAAAGTGAGTTTTATGAAGTATGATGCTATATTTTGCTATTTCTTAATTGTGCTGTTTTAAGCACCAACTGTACTGCACAGAGTGCATATGAAACATTTAATATGAAAAGGCTCGTATGAGCTTTTACTTTCTTTTTTGTCTCGTTTCTCCTTCATCATTGGCCCACACACCCAAAAAATAAGGCAGCAGCCATATCCCGAGCAGGGTGGGCCTCCACCACGGCCCATAAACCATGCAATCATCGAGCAAAACAACCCCGACCACCATGTTCCTTCTCCAATGTTTTTTTTTTTTTTTCTACTCCATCTGACTCCATGAGCATGCAAGAAATCCTAACTTTTGCTTCCTCTCTGTGTCCACCTCAGGTCCAGAATGTTCCAGGAACTTCACCTCCAGCAGTGGAGTCATCAAGTCACCCGGCTTTCCAGAGAAGTACCCCAACAACCTGGATTGCACGTTCATGATCTTTGCTCCCAAGATGTCGGAGATCGTTCTGGAGTTCGAGAGCTTTGAGCTGGAGCCAGACACGCAGCCACCCACTGGAGTGTTCTGCCGCTACGACCGCCTGGAGATTTGGGACGGCTTCCCTGGAGGTGAGTCATTGGAGACAACTGCTGCTCCAAACAGGAAAATCTGAAATGTTTGAAACAAAAGATCATTTAGCGGATGATGTTAGCACATAGATTCTCAAATACTCACACTTCAAAGGACCAGCAACAAGAAACTCAAATACTTCAGTCTACTCAAAAAAAAAAAAAAAAAAAGTATACCCAAAATGTTTAATGTAAAATAGTTTCCTATGCAAATCACACCAACAAAGTGAACTAGGTGGATAGGAAGGTTTAATTTAAGTTTAAGGGATTTTTTTCACACTGTCAAAAAATTCACAAAAATTTTTTTTTTAGCAATACAACAGCTTGTCACTGGGGCGATTTTTTTTCTGCCTTATCTTCCTCTAAAATATGCATATTAGGACCTTAGAGTAGTAATATGTATCCTTACTACTTATGAACCTTAAATAATGTACAAAGTTGTCCCTTTAAGCGTACTGCCACAGTACTAAGCTGTTGAACACCTAAAGGTACAATTTTTTCACATTCTGTCGGAGAAGGCGGCAGTTTTATTATCTGCCAGGTGAAAATTGTAAATCTGATCATATAGCAAAGTAATAGCACACCTATCCTCAACAACCGGCGTGATTTGTGACATAATACAGTGCTGAAGTGCAATACTAAAGAAGAGGTGGTCTGGAAAAGGAAACTAAACAGTGGTCAGAGTTGAAGAAATTGGGAGGGTCTCATCTTTGGCCTTCTGGAAATGGCCTTTAAAAGATAAGGCAGATGCTATGACTAAATAACAATGCCATATGATTGATCTCTAAGGGAGAACAGATGTGTTTCATAAGAAAAACAAACCTCTCCTAAGCATGGCCAAGTTTCATTAAGATATTTGGACATGTACACATACTCTTACATCCACCAATGTCAGTAAAAGCTCTTTATCTCATTGAAAGATGTTCTCATTTTCTGTCAATCTGGACATTAGTCTGTGTTTTTTTCCAGGCCGTTCGAGGTGAGGGACTCTGGAATGTAGACTGTTATCATAACATCAAAACTATTCTGTTCTCCAAGATATTTACAGTTTTTATTTGTGTGAGTTTGAACTGCATATACACACCCAGAAGCCCAACAGGAAGATTTCAGCTCAAAGCGGGAAGGAAATCTGCTTGGACCAGAGGTCTTATTCAGTTTCCACCTCATTATCAACTTTGTTCTGTCTTGATGGAAGAGAGAAGCTGTGAACTAATGACACCTTTGATCTGAGACAGAGTCTTTTGAACTTTCTCATCAGTTAAAATTTTCTAAAATGAGTTTCTGCATCTCCTCCGAGGATACGCTGTGAACCTACAGTATTGTTGCAATTATGATTAAAGTAAGTCTGTTTAACTAATTGTCTTTGAAAGGTTACACAAAGTCATATTCTTTTGTGGTTACACAAAGTCATATTTCAGAATATTTGGAATGTTCTGGGTGGATTTTAAGGGAAAACAGTGAAAACATGTATACTGTTACTTTTAGGATTTCTTAATTTGTGTGTTCCAAGGGGGAAAATACTTTGGAACAAGATAATTATGATCAATAATGACAACATTTTCTTTTCTGGGTGAAGTATTTCTTTAAAAAGAGTTGAGAATGCTGCACTCGTAAGCAAACTCAGGAAGTGAGAGGTGTGTAGAACTTGATGAATGATGCTGTCCCAATTCTCCAAAACTCTATAGAGCTTTTCGTGAATTCAAAATCCATGTAGGCCTGAGGGAAGTGTAGAACCTGGGACTAAGGTTGCATGCTTCATTTTAGACTTGGCAGCCTCTGTTATAAAATCTACAATAAAAAGGTGTTCCACAAGTGCACAGTCACAGAGAAAGAGCTGAGAGTGAGGCTGAAGACAAGACTTAAAAGGAGTTCCCTGGTGCCTTAGGACCTCAGAGTAACTCCTCCCTATGGTTCAGACACTAGCTGCATTACCTGTGGAGCCACACCAATCAATAAGTGCATTAGTGTGGAAAGGCTGCGAGGCGTGAGACAGAAGTCTCCGTGACTTCACCCACTGGCCGCCCACTTTGAAGCAGTCACAGCCTGGCAGAGGGTTTGTAAAGCCCCCTCCTCCTCCATCAGAGCAGACATACTGGATGGGTTCATGGAGAGGCTCTTTAAAATTTCATAGCCCTGTTGAGTCATGCAGATAATCCGGATGGTTCACCACACCCAGAGCCGTCTCAGCACACAAGCGCACACATTTATACACACTTGGGTGCACCTGTTTCAATGAATTCTTATGAAGATTAAGATTCGTGTAAAACCCTAGATCTGTTTTATGTAATCACACACACACACACAAAGCTGGCAGATCTGTTTAATCTCTTTCGGGCCGTAATGGGCATCTTCTCAAAGAGCCAATCACAGTTTATCTTTAAAAAGCGAACCTTGAAAAGGCATGTCAGTCCTTAAGCCAATATTTCAGTAATTTGTAGGAAATTTTAACCCATTGGCATTCCTGCAAAGATTTACATAATAAAGGCATAAGCAAAGTAAATTGCATGCTGTTCTTGGACCATTTGGAGTACTGTACATGCATGGTTTTGGTCTCTTTTGAAAGGTGACACTCTGAGGTTTGGTCTGTTTATGAAATCTTAAAGTTTTACTTTAAGTCTTACTAGTATTGAGCAATAGAACTTTAAACACACTGAAAAAGGAGAAAAACATTCCGCCTACAGTTTCTTTGAAAAGAGATGCCTGCAGATGACTATAGCTGGAAGCTGTTAGCTGGAAAACACAATGGGATAGCAGCATGACATCTGACAAAAGACACTGATTTTACCTGCTGTGTTTTAAAATGCATCATTCAAATCACAAGAATCTCAGCTTTCCAAAGATATGTGACATGTTAGGTTTTTTTAGTTGTTGTTGTATGTCACGAAGTTAACCCTTAAAACATGCAGGGTACTGATCCCAAATCAGTAAGATCCCAAATCTTTCATGTTTCACATGGTTCATATTTTGCCTTGGGTCAGTAATTAATCCTTTTACACAGGTTTTGAGGTTTCATACTTTATATTTGTAAACCTTGGGTTAATCTTGCTGTTTGCATTTTTAAGAGGTTTCTTTTATTGACTGGACAGTCCAGTAGGTGAAAAATGCAACAAAAAAAATGTCAATTTCAGTGTAATTTGAGTTTCTGTAGCTGCCCAAAGCTCATGAATGATTAATAAGGCAAGCACTAAGGCCATTTATAATTGGTTGTCTGTTGCCAAACAACTTGCTGTTACATTCTAGCTCTGCAATCTACCACATCTAGCACTGTAAAAGTTTGAAACATTGTTTAAACCATAGTTTAAAAGTGGCCTTAACCTGGAAAGACATGTACAAATAGTATGAAAAGCCCTTTTTCAATACAGTTTCAAAGCATTTCCTTTTGGCAGCTGAATGCACTGCATACCTCTTAATTTACAGCCTTAGTTGTGTTCAGTTCCTTCCTTCTTGTCCCCTCCAACTCCTACACGTTTTTTTCTTTTAAAGTGGCTTCTGGGAAGTCACATTAGACTGGCCCTGGAACAAACAATAAGTGCTAGAATTTATGGTTGCCACTGAAAACAGAAACACAAGGTCATAGACACATACAAAACAGACACTGCCCTCTTCATTTCCATCAACAACCAGGTGTAGAGAGAATGTTTTGTTCTGTCAGTGCAGTTATTCAAGGTCAACCAGTGTCACTGTCCTTGACGTTCACACACTGCAGCATCAGCTGTGATAAAATGGCTTGAATAGTAGATTTTTAAACATATCTAATCATACTCTATCTTTGTCTGTTTCCACAGTTGGTCCATACATTGGCAGATACTGTGGACAAAATACTCCAGGACGGATCGTATCCTACACTGGAATCTTGGCTTTGACAATCAACACAGATAGTGCTATTGCAAAAGAGGGATTCTCTGCTAATTTTACTGTACTGGAAAGGATAGTCCCCGACGGTAAGTCATTACTGCAATGTTTAAAGTGCACAAAGTAATTCACAAAATCAGTACAAAATTCACATGAGGTGAAGTTTTAGCATCCAGCATCCTCATATCAGCATTCTATAAGATGTTGTTTATTGTGTATAACACGGGTCACCATGATGAGATCACACAACCAGTTATGCTGTGAGATTAAATAATTCAGTATGTCAAGATTTAAGATTCAGTATTTACACAAAATTTTGATAAATGCCATGGGTGCTCGATAGCTGAAGGACAGTAGAGAGGCCAGTTCTTTGAGATTTAAATGTTTTGGAAGATGAATGAAGGCAAGCAAATTAACCTCCTCTAGACAAAAAAATAAAATAAAATGAAAATAATAATAAATAACTGCAGATGTGAAAAAAAAAACATTTTTAAAAGGTTAAAAAAAAATCCTCAACTTAATTTATGAATGCTGATATCATCTTTAAAAAATCTAATTCTGAAAAGGTTCTGATCTAGGTTTGAACATCATGAAAATGCTTGTTCCTAACATTTGCATAGCCTTTACATTTCGTTAGTCAAAGTAATTTAAACATACCCTGTTGATTGGGGTTATAAACCCTTATACAAATGTGTACCCACATTTACAACATGATGTAACATGGGAAGTTATTAAATCACCACATCCTGCTCAGCTGTGGCTCTCTTTCATTACATTATTGTGTCATGACCCGTCTGCCCTGCTTTGTGGGTTTGGGTTACGTGTTTTTTTTGTTTGTTTTTTTCAAACAAGCTCACCAAGAGGGTTCACCTCTTGACCCCAATTTGAGAAATGCTCCAACAAAACATTTAATTTCAGAAAACACCACCAACCCTCACCCACAATCACGCTCTGCATTCAGATCTATCCCTAGACATTATCTTACTGCTCCTCTGTCTGTCTTTCTCACCTACTCTTGAAAACATTTGTGTCCCTGGAGCACAAACCCAGTCTTGAGTCTCTGGGGTATATTTGTAGCAATAGCCAAAAAAACATTGCATGGGTCAAAATTATTGATTTTTCTTTTATGCCAAAAATCATTAGGATATTAAGTAAATATCATTTTCCATGAAGATATTTTGTAAATTTCCTACTGTAAACTGTAATTTTTGATTCCTAATATGCATTACTAAGAACTTCATTTGGACAATTGTAAAGGTGATTTGTTTTTGCACCCTTAGATTCCAGATTTTCAAATAGTTGTATCTCTGTCAAATAGTATCCGATCCTAACAAGCCATACATCAATGGAAAGATTATTTATTATTTATTCAAAAATTTAAAACAGGCACACACAGACAGAGAGAGAAAGAGAGAAAATAATCTGTATCATAGTTGAGGAGATGTACCCTAATCTAACCACTCACATATGTGTTCAACATGAATGGTAGTGGTGCTTGTGATTCGACACAACAAACGTCCAGTATAATTAAAGCTAATCGCAGCTCATATCAGTTTAAGGTGGATACCTATTGTACATATTATTATATTTCAGCTTGAGCTCTCAGAACACATCAAGGTGTGTACTACATCTCTGTTGTCCCGGCTCATGCTGAAGAATACATTCGGTGTGTTCTCAGCTAGGGCTTTGCCCAACAGTCGCAGTCTATCAATTATTTATTGGCCCCATAAATTTACATTCTGTAGCAGCTTCTCTCACAGTTCGACATGTTTACCAGTATATTGTGCTTTGCAGGAAGGAAGGAGATCGCCATTGGCAATAAGTCTTTTTGTAGAGGATTTTGTCAGAGATCCGTCATAGATTTATGGTCTCTTCAGAGTGCAACCAATCAGTGACAGATGCCAGATGTAATCAGACGAGAGATCTGGTTGTTTTCAGTCATTGTTCTAAAGAATGGAAGGCTGGAAAATGGATAGATGGCTTGAAGAGTTAGAGATAAAAGAGGAGTAATGTTAAGATTTAGTTGAGCTGAGGTTTCAAGGGTAAAAGAGGGAAATTCATGAGAAGCACGTAAACGACTCAACAATCCCTTTTGATTTTGAGTTTAGTGTTAGCAAGAGTTGCTATGCTAAAGAAGTGAATAAGCACTTAAAATACCTTTGCATATAATATTCAACAACATTGGTATTTTGGAAAAAGTATATAGGATATGGAATTGGATTGGATAAAATATGATCTTTCCATCATGAATTAAAAGCTATACATTAATAGAACTATTAAATGTATAGTTATATATTAACATTTCTCTTGACTTTCATTTTTTAATTACCTTTCAAAATGCATTCTATCACTGGTTACTTTACAAAGAATAAAATGCAATGCTGGGCAAAATTAAGTATCTTAAAAGGTAGCAAAAATGTGATGCCTTCAAGTGCTGTGTAGGTAGGCAGATCACTAGGTTTTCAGAACAGGGCTTATGGCTTAGTGTAAAAAAATAAAACTAATGTCTATATAACACACATGCTTTCTCCATCTGCTATGTGTGTTTAGACCTGCATGTTTGTGCTGTGTTGTTTGTGTATGTGTGTATGTGACTTGCTTGCAGCTCCCGCTGTTATATTAGGTAACACGAGCTCACCATGTTTCAGTGTGCATTTCCCTAACATTTAACACTACAATATGTGTTTGTTTGGAGTCTGTGACCTGTTGTAAATAAATTAGCATGTCTCCCACCTCAGGCTCAACATTTCCCCATCCTTCACTATCTCAGAGTCCTAAATTCTGTTCCGAAACATCTGGAAAAAGATCCTTGGGGGTCAAAGCATGCACTTTGCTTGTTTCAGACACACGGCCAGCATGCCCCCATAACGTCACAAAACAGTCAGCAATGAGCGCATCCTGGGTGGCATGCCATGAGGAGTGATATACAACCTGCTCTCCTTCCATCTAAAAACACAGACATGCCAGAAGCGTCTCTGACTTTCCATTCCTCCAAATGCTGACGTGGGGGAAATGCCACTGAACTGTGCACCTTTCGAAGGCACTTCTTTTATGAACCTCAAGATTTCTCTTAACGCTGGACTTAAGAGCTTAAAGTGAATGTTTTATGTATAAAGGTTTGCGTCTTAATGTGGTACACTTCCCACAGTGCTTCCATTAAACTGTGCTTAGAGGTACACGAAGAGAGCGTATGTTTTATTCTGATGCTAAGAGATGGAAACCTAAGGTTCTTTGCCTCTGAGTGGCCCGTTCCCAAGAGGAAGGCCTTAGTTTGGGTAGTGATCTGATGTATTCTTTATTTAGACCACAAAATGACACTGCCCCTTTTTTCCTCTGTGCTTTCTCCAGACTTTGACTGCACTGAGACTTTGGGTATGGAAACTGGGGAAATCCATTCAGACCAAATCATGGCCTCATCCCAATATAACCCCAGCTGGTCTCCGGAACGATCTAGACTCAACAACCCTGAAAACGGTTGGACCCCTGTGGAGGACTCAAACAAAGAATGGATCCAGGTACTGTATGATTCACACGCATATACTGAAGATTATGAATGAGTAATGGAGAAGGGATTTGTCTTTGGCAGAGAACAGACAATTCTGTGGTATTTTTTGAAGAACAGAGAAGCCGGGTCTACAGAAGAAAAGTTTGAAACTCCCTTACGCTTTTATGATTTTTGAGGTCGAAACTTTCTCTAGCTGAATTCACATTCAACTCGATCAGGCAGATGTTTTTGCCACTGGCTTGCTGTTCTGTATCGAAGACCAGCAGCAACATCTGTTGAATTTTGCCCTTTGGTCGACAGCCATGGAATGTTAAAACCCAAATGTACTGGTTTGCTTTGGCACCAGTGAGTCTTCCTGGCCAACAGATGCTTGTAACCTTAACAAAGACTGTCTATGAGATGCATCTGGGTGTATCTAACATGATCTTAATGTCCGAGAGACAATGAGAAACCTGAAACTTATTCTAAGGAATGTGACCACACACAAGGACAGTGACATTGACTGGCCTCTTCTTGCACTTTGGGGCTTTTCTGTGACCCAAACCCCAAGGGTACCCTCAAAACCCAGACTTGTTTAATAATCTTTGCCTGACTGGAAAGTTTGGGCCAAAGAGACTCCTCATGAGGCTAATAACAGACATGACCCACAGCCAAATATTTGCTAGGGGAGGTCTGTTAAGCAGATTTTCCTTATTGCTGTCAAAATACTGTCTGTGTTCTAAACCAGAAACTAATTGAATTAGGAAAGGTGCCTCAACTTAGCAGAGAAGAGGAACCACGATGTTTAATTCTTAGTTTCATTGTAGAAGTGAGACGTATGCATTTCCTGTGGAACTGGAGACAAGTTCTTCCACAGTGGCTACAAATTCCGCTGCACATTTTAGGAAGAAATTTCATCGCTTAGTAGAATAAATCCCTGAGGATTTAATGTGGAGTCTGATCAAGTTGAGTGTTCTATCCGTTGCCGATTTCTCAAATACTTTTGATCATAGTAATCCAAAGTTTTTCTTTGTTTATGCTTATAGATTACCAGTCTCTGTCAATATGGTATTGATCGGGCCTGTTGTAAAGAGCACAAGGAACTATCCTAACACTCTACCAGGATGTTCTTTGAGAAGCAGTAAATAATTAGCTTCTACTCATTTTACAGACCATCACTTTAAGTGAAGGATTCTCATGTTCGTAAGATGACAGTATATTTATCAGTGCTTAGCATGTGGTGTTGACACGCTTTTGTGTTGGATAGTTTTATGTAGTATCCAACAAATTGGATGTCTTCTGAAAAGAAACATTCTGCTTATGTGACTTAAATGAATCTAAAGATGAGAGAAAATGTATCTTCTTGCACCCAAACCAATCGGTTCCACATCATTTCACAGTTGCCACTTCATATTTTATTCAGGATAATTAAGTAGACTTTGCAACTGTTCACCCTCTTGGCTTTGCTGAACTTGTTTAGTCATTTCAGATATTAATGAAACCCTAACAGACTCGCCTCCCACAGTGCAGTATCGAGCTGAAGAGAACACAATTTTGCAGCCGCCTGGAATTCTCTAAAGGGTATTGATTAGAGGAAGGGTACTCTTTTTGGAGGGAGAAATTTCAGCAAATCAAACGTATTCTGTTTCAGCCCTCCTGTACCGTGCCCCTGTAAATCCCTTTCCGCCAATCAGATGTCAAAGTTGAACCCCGCACATCTGTTTCCAAGGGAACAAAGGCGGAACCCTGCCGAGGATGAATGATTTATAATTTGAAGACGTCCTGCGCTCGTTCTCTCTCTCATGCCCAGCACTTGTGGAGGAGTTTAATTATAACAAGCGTTATTAAAAGAGTGGAATTCTTCATTTCGCTTCCATTAGGCAACATGACCCACCACAACAGTATTTCTCCATCTAATGGTGCAGTCCACTTGGCACGCACAACTCGCTTACTCCTGTGTCCTCCAACGCATATTATCAGTTCATTATTTATTACATTTACACTTTCAAATGTCACTTTTATTATTCATAGAAGCCTGGTTCTTCCCAGGCATTTTTTCCACCCAGAAGGTGTCAAAAAGACAGTGTTTGTTAAGCATTTTTATTCAGCTTCAAATTAGATTCAGGATCTTATGCTCCCAGCGTGCCACTCATGATAATTAGTCGAGGGTCAGGAGATCTTGAGCTAAGCCAGTAATCTACATAGGCTAGTATTTACCTTGTCCGTTTACAAGGGTTTGTGCAATGTCCGTTAAGGTCTTTATCAGACGTATGATGAATGAAAGAAGGGGTGAAGTCTTGCAGAACTAGGGAATCTGGCTCTGAAAACTTCCAGTCTACTATGTTTATGGATATGGCCTGGTTTCAATCGGAAGACTGTGTTAAAGCGTGACAAGTCGAGATACCTACATCTGTACAACACATTTCAACTCTCTCTCAAGGAAAGACTTCCGATTTATAGAAGACCGTAACCTAAAACAAAAGAAGCTCTGAAGGGTCTTATAGATGGCAGATTTTCAGTACCATAGAGAGCTTGGTGTAACAAAAAACAGATCCTGTTTGGTAGACATAAGTGCAATGTGTGGCATATTGCGAGTGATGCAATAAATGCACGCTCATCCACTCCAGCAGCACCAAAGCACTTTTATAAATTATGCATTTTGATCTGGGAAAAAGTCAAGTGTCAATAGTTGAAAGCTCCTGTCTAACATTAATGGCTGAATAGAAGTTGCTCATAGATCATGTTCTGTTTCATTTATCTCAGCCTCGCAATCGTTCTCATCCTCAAGTCTACAGAAACACGTCAGCCACTTGCATTTATGCAGCAGTGCTTGGAATACACAGTGGGTCATTTATAAACCCGCTGCATACGTCTGTCCTGCGTTCAGCTGAATGGTTTGATCAGGGCTTGATTCAAAGGGATGCAAGGGCTTTTCTCTTTCGCATCACAGGAGAGGATGTTTACGTTCATTTTGTTCATTAAAGTATCTCTGACAAGAGGTCAGAACAAGTTCAAAGCAAGAAGGGCAATCAAGTTTTAAAATCAGATTTTGCGTCGGCTAATTGAACATGGAAACAAGGATTGAGACACCACCCCACACTCTTATTCTTATCCACTGGGCCACTGCCTTAAGTTGCTGACCCATTTGCTATAAAAACAGGTCGGAATTCCAGGGCCATCAAGCAAGGCACTAATTACAGACATCCTCTGAGAAAAATATTCCTCTCAGGCTCTTGTCGAGGAAAGTTGAATGAAGGGAAAAAGCGAGAATGAGCAAGACTTAGGGGCGAAATGTCACTCCAGAAACAATGCACTTGGCCAAATCCTGTTTACCTTCGCATGTCATCTACATATGCTTTCCATTAGCCATGGTCATCTAGACGCAGCTATGTCCGCTTTCCATTGTTTTGCTTAGATTTTTTTCTCTCTTCAATCAAAGGACTAGCTGCTGCTATTTTGAGACGGGTGCTGTTCTCCTGCCAGCTGATGAGTAATTAGACAGTGGGACTGTAATTAACATAAGAGTCTCTACTGACAAAGCCTGCAGAGCTGGTGTCAAGCTAGGCCACCCTGCTAGCATCACACCTGCACTAGGTACATTCTTATGATTTTGATTTTAAACCATGCCTACATGTAATTAGCGTGAACACTTTGAAATCTTCTTTGATATAATTTTCTAGCAATTAAATATGAATCCAGGTGTATGTTGGATACATTAAGCTCTTCTGCTAAAGTGAAAGGGGTCCAGAGGCTAGCATTATGGAATTTATGCTAATTCATGTCAGGGGAAATCCAATTTTAAGACGGACAGGATGTTCTTTTGTCATTGGTGAGCTTGTGTTTAATATGAACAAAAAATGTAATGATGTGAACCATGTGATAACAGATCTGTAGCCTGACTCATAATGAAATGATGTTTGTCTGACCATTCTCCCCTTATAAAAGTTAACCATGGTTTTATTATAAATAAAACCAAAAAACATGGTTATGGTTAAATTACCAGTTTTTTATTTATTTTTTTAGGTGAGTTGTTAAGTTAGGGTTCATCTCCTCAACTATGATACAAATGATATTATTTTCTCTCTTTCTCTCTCTGTCTTTGTGTGCGTGTTTTTAATATTCGTCCCACTTTAAAACCCTCCACCTCATTAGATTGGTTTGGGAAGAGAAGCACTTGATCACCATTCAGGCACATGAATAATTAAAAAAATTAAAAAAAGTTCTAAAAATAACCCTAGCTAATTCCGCTAGGTAAATTGCATGATGAATGCGAGGTCTTCGAGGAGCCTATAGATCTCACAGTTGGCAGTAATACAATTTTCATGAAAATGTGAATTAATTATACCTGTGGTTAATGGAATTTTAGAGGAGCTTTCAGAGCAACCAGGTGTCGTGGGATGGGATGGTGGGAGGAAGCTGTGGTTTGATGGATGAAGTAGAGCTTTGCCCTGCGACACCTGCGTCCCACATTTGTGTTTGCTTTGACTGGGCCGTCGCGCATCTGTCTGCTCAACGTCTTAGTTCCTCCTGGCTAACCTGCACCAGATGGCGTTTGAGCCTTAGATACACAAGAACAGTTGTGGTTTTAACGATTGACCAAAACTAGTAGATTTTTGTTGTCTGTTAATATGCAAGACAAGGGTGAAAGAGGCAAGACAATTGACAGAACAGAGAAAGAAATATTCATACACAATCCTTTATTTTTGCAGACCAGAAAATGAAGAACTGCAAATGACAAATTGTTTCAGGAAAGACACTGAAAAAATCAACTAATGTAATCAACTTCCTACAAGCACACAAAACAAAGTAAACGTTCTGTAAAAACTGTTGAAATAGCCACCAAACCCCACAATAAGTGCATGCTAGGATGAACACGACAGCTTTGGGAAACATGTATGACACTTGTTCAAATTCACAATTCAACACAATTATCAAGTTTTAACATAACCAGAATTTCCCATGACATGGTTATGAAAAGAGTTACATCTGGGTTCTAGCCAGCAATATAAATTAATCAAATGTTGTGTTTGGCGTTTTCTTTTTTTTTTTACATTTTATGTCATTGGATGTAATATAAAGAGAATTATTGTACTAGTCTACCAAGTAGGATATCTTCCGACTCTTACATAACCTCCAACGTCCAATAAAAAAATGGAAAAATAGAGAAGAACACAAAACAACAAGCAGAGGACATGATTTGCAGAGTTATCTGGCTTGAGGACACATTTTCCTCTGGAGACATATGGATTCCAGTTTGAACACTTTCTCACAGTGGTTGCAGTAGACTTTAAATTGGCTTGACCATTATAAAACTGCATAGTCACACTAGTGAGTAATACAATAATTTGGCTACTCCTTGTCTTTGTGGTTTCAACTGTAAAAATATTTTCTTACCCAAAAATTATATAATTCATCATTATTTTTGTTCGTGTGGTCATGATATTTCAGATGAAATGCCCACAGTCAAGTCTGGCCTGTCTCCTTATTAGGAAGTGTGATACACTTTTGGAATGGCTTGTTTTCTGAAAGCCAGAAAGTTGAGTTTCTCAGCCAGGGAGTTCCCATGAAGAACTGGGGCTTTCCCTTAATCTCCAGTTGGTACTGTTTGCTTTTAAAGATGACGTGTGTAATATGTTTTCTGATGTTATAATATTTTCTCCTATCCTTGTTTAATAAGCATAGACAGCTATAAGTAAACCATTTTATAAGTTGATTTCTCTGGAAAGTATGTTCTCCGTGATTTTTTGTGGTGCTTTAAAAACATTATTTTGTTAGAATCCTGACCATACTGACATAACAACAGCTCAACCAATGCTGTGAGTTTAAGGCAAAACTAACTGATTTTCTGGCCAATGGCAGACAGAGAAATTCTTTAGGCAACCTGTTTGAAAACAGTCATCATTTTTGTATAAATTCATATTTTAATGGTTGTAATACAAGAAAATATAAAATAATGTATGTAAAATATGTATGCAGTATATTAAATAATAATTTCCATATATGGGAAACTAGTACTTATATATTAAATATATTTTCTAAGTTTTAAATTGTAAGTACCGTATGTAAAGGATTACTTTAGAAAAATGTATTGGTTTAAATATAGTATTAATATTAATAATATAGAGTCATTATAAATGTAAACAGATTTTGTTGTCCTCCGCTTTCAGCAGCTTTGAGCTGAATTTATTTGAGATGGGTCACCCCCACACAGTGTTGTGTGCTGTGGTCTATCGGCCCCCTAAGTACAATAAGGACTTTTTAAATGATTTTTCTGATTTTTTGGCTGAAATCATGCCTAAATATGATCGTGTTCTTATTGTTGGGGATTTTAATGTTCATGTGTGTTGTCCTGATAAGCCAATGGCAAAGGGGTTTTTAAACCTCATTGATTCTTTTAATCTTGTGCAATCTGTGTCTGGACCCACACAAGAACATGGACACACACTTGATCTTGTTTTATCATATGGCTTGCCTGTTCTTAATCTAGAGATATGTGACGCAGTGTTTTCTGACCATATGCCTGTTTTATTTAAGACTGCTCTTGCCTGTCATACAGTTAAACCTCGCGCTGCTGCACGGCGCTGTCGTATGATTAACCCTTCCACTGCTGTTCAGTTCTCGGTTGCGTTCAAACAGAACTCCATCACTCCCGAGTCTGTATTGCACACAGATGAGCTTTGCTCATGGTTTCACTCCACCTGCCAAACTGTTTTAGACACTGTGTCTCCATTAAAATCCAGGCAGCCTAAAACTAAATCTGAGCCCTGGTTAAATGACATGACTCGTGCCGCCAGACGTGAGTGCCGTAGAGCGGAGCGCAAGTGGAAGAAGGACAAATTGCAGGTGTCTCTTCAAATGTTAAGGGATTGCTGGCGTCATTACCAGAAAACTGTGAAAGATGCCAAAAGAAAACATTTCTCAGATATTATTCTGGCAAATTGTCACAAGCCTCGTGTTTTGTTTAACACCATTGACTCACTTTTAAATGCCCCGCAGAATGCTTGTATGGAAGCATCCCCTGTTATGTGTGAAAACTTCCTTTGCTTTTTTATTGATAAGGTCACTTCTATTAGGTCTCAAATTGTCCCTTCAGCTTCAGACCCTTCAATCTCTGTCCCCTGCTCGGCTGTCTTTGATCATTTTGAGCTGGTGACTTTTTCCTCTTTAGATGAGGTTGTTGGTCATTTGAAGCCCTCAGGTTCTCCATATGATGCTGTCCCCCCTCAACTATTTAAGGAGGTTTTCCCCACTGTAGCATCATCTGTTGTAGCAGTTATAAATAGTAGTCTGACCTCGGGTGTGGTCCCTGAAATTTTAAAACTTGCAGTAGTTCAACCTCTGATTAAAAAACCTGCTCTAGATCCGTCAGTTCTTGCTAATTTCAGGCCTATTTCCAAATTGCCTTTCCTTTCAAAAATCTTGGAGAAGATTGTGTACAGTCAACTATTGGCCTTTTTGGAAGAACATAATATACTAGAGGTTTTCCAGTCCGGTTTTAAGACCTTGCACAGCACCGAAACTGCTCTTTTAAGAGTTTTTAATGATATCTTTTTAGCTACTGACTCTGGTGACTGTGTTATCATTGTGCTTTTAGATCTAACTGCTGCATTTGACACAGTGGATCATGAAATATTGATTTCACATTTAAGGCAGTGGGTTGGCATCAGTGGCATAGCACTGGATTGGTTTAGGTCATACTTAGCGGATTGAACTTTTTGTGTTAGCTTAGGTGACTCTGTATCCTCCTCTGCTCCTCTCTTGTGTGGGGTCCCACAGGGCTCAGTCCTAGACCCTCTACTTTTCTCTCTGTATTTGCTTCCACTTGGTTCCATACTTAGAAAGTATGGCATTTCATTCCACTGTTATGCAGATGACAGTCAGATTTATGTACCTCTTAAAAAGAAAAATTATAACTCTGTTGGACAACTACTCAATTGTCTCGACGACATAAAGGCCTGGATGGCTCTAAACTTTTCAATTTTAATGATAAAAAAACAGAAGTGATGGTTTTTGGAGGCACCACTGGGACCCCACCTGTAGATCTGGGCTCCTTAGCACCCTATATTAAACCTACTATCACAAACCTAGGAGTTAAAGTGGACCCTGAGCTTAAATTTGACAGTCAGATCAAAGCATGTTGTCAAATCAAGCTTCTTTCATTTAAGTCAGCTGGCCAAAATAAAGCCAATTCTGTTAAGACAACATTTTGAAACTGTTATCCACGCCTTTGTAACTACACGGCTGGACTACTGTAATTCACTATATGCGGGGGTTAGTGGGTCCTCCATCACCCGTCTCCAGATGATACAAAATGCAGCAGCACGTCTTTTAACGGGCACACGTAAACATGAGCATTACACTGGCTGCCTATTCAATCTAGGATCCATTTTAAAATTCTGTTATTTGCTTTTAAATCACTAAATGGTCTTGCTCCGCCATACCTCTCTGAGCTTCTACACTCTTATAAACCCGTCCGCTCTCTCAGATCAGATGATCAGCTGCTCCTGACTGTGCCTAAAACTAAGCGTAAGCTCAGAGGGGACCGTGCCTTTGCTGTGTCTGCCCCTAAACTATGGAATGATCTGCCTTTGCATGTTAAGCAGGCCTCTTCTTTATCTGTTTTTAAAACCCTTCTTAAAACCCATCTTTTCTCTTTGGCTTTTGACACCTAGTAAGAAGTCGACTTTATTTACTTGATTCAATTTGTTACTTTGAATGCTTTTATTGTGTGGTTATAAATGGTACTTATGTTTATTTTATCTATTTTATTTTTATTTATTTATTTATTTTTCTGTACAGCACTTTGGTCAACTTTGGTTTTTGTAAAGTGCTTAACAAATAAAGTTGGTATGGTATGGTATGGTATTAATGTTCACTTTTTTTCTTCAGTTTCTTAATGCTCTAGTTTTTTCCCTTTCTGAAGCCGAATGTGCTTAATAAATCTCGAGGCGCTCATTAGTTTTGATCTGTGATCAGTTGGTGTGAGGGACACTGTCTCTTCTCCAGCCAAGTTGTCTGATCTCAAATCACTGGCTGATCCACAGCTCTCTTATCTTCATGCCATGTATATTTTAACACAGCCGGATCAGATCAGCACTCATTCAGCAGACTACAGAAACAACGTCCTTATATTTTTAATATCGTTAAACTCAGCCCGGACTTACACATGCTATTGGATACTGAACAGACAGAGTTTGCGATTAGCTCTTTCTACATTAATTGAGTTTGAGTGTAGCAAAACCATTATTTTAGTTTATGTTAAGTACAAAATGAATATGATGTGTAATGAAAAATTGGTATTGGTGACTGCATGGATGCTATCCTGCATTTTTAGCTCGTTTTATCTCTTTGACAGCAGGGTACCACTGACATTGTCTTAGCACTACTTTGAATCTTGGTTCACCAGTGACATTTTTTGAAAATGTTGTATGGGATGACATCAGTTTCAGGTTATGACAGGTTATTTTTCCGAGCACTAAAGCATCTCCCTAAAAACCACAGCTTGGCACAGTTCACTGTCAGTTTGCTTAGTATATGTTCTCTGTGGAAGCGTATTGCTGAATCCTGCTGAAAGAACACCGTTTGCTCCAATGTTTTCTTTTGCACAACAACAATTTTCTGTCTTTATTACAGCTCTGATAGTCCTGGATTTGACCAGATCACCCACATCTCTGTCCACAGTGTTTTCTCTTCCAGTAACCCCTGACCACACTCTCCTGACCGCCTCTCAGACGCACTCACCGCACGCTCACGGGAATGACATCACAACTCATGACTTCTTTATGAAGCATTCATTTTTCAGTACAGCACACGTCTGAAATGCACGTTTCCTTTCAAATGAATTTTTTTTTTTCTGGTACAGGCTCTGTGAAGTTAAATATCCTTCCTCTTGTCTCTCGTTCAGGAAATTAAATTGTCACATCGACTATGCTTTATTAAATTGGGATTCATTAAAATTAATCTTTCATTCTAATATTCACGCTGGGTCTCATGAGCTCAATATATAACACCCGATAAGCCACTTTTAAAGTGATACTCCCTCTGTTCAGAGTAATATAGGAGTAATATTGTTCTGTCTCTCCTCAGGTTGATCTTGGATTCCTGCGCTTTGTCTCGGCGATCGGCACACAGGGAGCCATCTCTCAAGAGACCAACAAGAGATACTATGTGAAGTCCTACAAGGTGGATGTAAGCTCAAACGGAGAAGACTGGATAACTATTAAGGAAGGCCCAAAACAGAAGGTGACTTATTTGCTTCATTTCATAGTTTTTCTTAAAGGTGCAAAGCATCCCTTTTCTGATTTAACCCATTGCTTCTTACTGCTTTTTGACTTTTTGTTTTGAGGTTATGGCTTTGGATTTGGGAATTTATATCATTTTATTTCATCTTGAGACCCTCAATTGGCCCCAGGTGCCCTGGTTGAGAACCACTGATTTAACCAATGTGGGTATGTCGTGTCTCAGAAACAAAAAGTCGTATGAAAAACTACTATAAGCACTTCAACAAAAACACAACTTGCACATTTCGGCTTTTAAAATTTCCAAAATCAATTACACTATAGAATTGCACTGTATACTAAATATTTGTTTGTTTTTTGAAACTAAGCGACAAGTCAAAAGTATTTTCTGTGGTAATAAAGCAGTCGAAAAAGCTTAACTTGTTTTAAACCTGGAACACAAATGTTACGATTTCATATAACAACGAAATACTGTTAGAGAGTCCTGGTAGAAGACCAAGTTTGGTTCCGTACAGCTCACTTTCCACTAAACAGCTTCTTGGCAGGAAGCCCTGTAAACATCTTCCTGTATTGTAGCGCTTTCACTGTGTGCCTCCGTTACACCAATCCATGCTCCAGATCCAGACGGGAATGCCACACTCATGTGTTCCACAGGGCTTGTGTTTTTCTGACTCTATTATGTGCCCAGTGTGGTATGTTAATACGCCCGCTTTAAACACTGAATTTGCAAGAACTGTAAAAAATCCAACTCCAGAGCCACCACAGTAGTCTGACTGATATTCTTTTTTCTCTCTTTAAGGAATGATGTTCCTTGAAAGGAAAAAAAAAACAAGTTAATAAATAGAGTGTGGCAAATAGAGACCGTGAGAGAAGGGAGCATTCTGGGAAGGTTTACCAGGTTTAGAGTATTTAAGCATGCACTTGAGCATGTGAAGGATTAAATGAGGACTGAGGAGACGCTGATCGATTAGCCATCGGTTGAGATGGCTCTAACGTGTCCCTCAGCACAGAAAAGTTAACTGCAGGAAGACATTACATTAAATATTTTTATATAATTACTTATTATTTTTTTTTACTTCATTAAAAAAACTTTTCTTGCAAAATGCAATGTCATTTTAATTTTCACCTGATTTCTGTCAGAAATGTGAACTGGATATTTGTGAGATTTACCTGATACAAAGATTCTGTCTCTGTATGCAGCGTAATAGATTTTGAGACACTTCCAGTGTGTGAAGTGTATGATTTAGATTTTGCTCATTTTGCATCTGTTTGGCAGACTTGCTCTAACAATACAAGTTTTGAAACAGACCTGACAAGCTCAGGAATCCAATTAGACGCTGTGTGTGTGTGTGTGTGTGTGTGTGTGTGTGTGTGTGTGTGTGTGTGTGTGTGTGTGTGTGTGTGTGTGTGTGTGTGTGTGTGTGTGTGTGTGTGTGTGTGTGTGTGTGTGTTGTCATGCCTGGAAGTAACAGTGAGCTTAAATGTACCCAAAGGCCCAATTTCTGTGTCGACCCTCAACTAAAGTACACTGTTCTCTTTTTAAAGCTTGCATTTTTAAGGTGCGGTGCCTTGTTTCTGTCTGCCTGGCTCTAAAGTGCTTTTGTGAAGTGAGGGCCCATTTACAGACTGCTGAAACTGCATTTCGGATGTGGGGTTGTTGCACAAAGGAAAGCCTTTTTCTACTTAGAGCAGTAGAGCAGAGCATTGGCATGACATTTAAAGATAGTGGATGGCTCCTCATGTGTCTTCCTCCCAGACACACACGTTTTGACAAGTAGTGCCCAGGGACACGATTAGCAGCATGGATTCTGGGATAGACGGATGGCAGTGTGCCCTGACTGGGCCTGAGCAACACTTGGCCATCCTGTACAGCTTACAGTTTGACCTTGTCTAGTTTACAATTGAGTTGAACGTACTGATCTTAAAGCAATATGCTGAGAGAGAGGCTGTGCATTACAGTGATTTTATCATTCTTGCAGCATGGTTAAATCATTGTAAGAGGAGACCTGTTGCTTTTATAAAAATGGTGGTAAACCTGTTGTACATAGTGACCTGTGAAACAAGGTACTATAAGCGATGTTGACTTTGCTTCCATTTATCTTCTTGTAACAATTTTACATCCTCCCTTCACAGAGAACATCTGCTAGTTGTCAGTAAGAATCAGTGCCCATGGTCATAACACAATCTGATTCATCGCTATGTCTGTTGCAACAACAACAGAAACCACTGTGTAACTGAAGCGTCAAAAACATTCAGCTCTAGTTGTAACCCAGACTCTGACATTACAAAGTGGCCTGGCTACCCAGTTGCCTTCAGAGAAAAAAATAATAATTCAGGCACTATTTAGGTTGTCACATTTGAAGACGCTGCTCTAAACACTTTCCTGTTATTTCTCTCTGTTTCTTGGGGCGAGTATTAGGTAAGTCCCTGGCCTCAAAGGTCTGTCTTTGGTGAGTTGCTTAAACAAACCATGTTAATAATGAATGTGTTTGTTCTTCGTTTGTCAGATTTTCCAAGGGAACACCAACCCTACTGATGTAGCGAAATCCATGTTTCCCAAGCCCACATTGACGCGATACCTCCGGATCCGACCCTACTCTTGGGAGGCCGGCATCGCCCTGCGCTTCGAGGTGTATGGATGCAAAATCTCAGGTTGGTTCCAAGAATCTGCTATTTATTTATTGATTTTTTTGCATTCTTCAAAACAAACTGTCAATGATACAACTGGCATGCTTCAAAAATATATAGAAGCAGAGTGTTAATTCAGATACAGAGGCAATGTTTTGTCAACACACCACTCCATCATGATCTTTCAATTAAATGGTTTTTGTTTTGCTTGCTTTGGAGGGAGGTGTTTATTCATGCCTCTGAAAGCCATGTGTGAACCGTGCATGTGCAATGTTGGAGGAGCTATTGCATAATAGACAAGTGTTCATGTCAACAAAAAGGGCCGTGTATTCATGTTTCCCCACGTTTGGATGTACTTTATTCAAAATGAATGGTGTGCTCAGCGTGCACGGATGTTGCTGCAACCTCTCCACTTCTACCCCAATTCTGCCTCTACCCTCCTCACCCGAGCGCTAACCTCTCAGCCTCTCTCTAAAACACACACAGGCCCCGTCCACACAGAGACAGGTTTAGCTGTATACACCAAAATTCGTATAGGTGTTTTGTCCAGAACGATTGACTTTTTATTAACTAACATTAACACAGATTAATAAATGTATTGTTCCATGTTTGCTTGTATACCGCGTGCAAGGTTTATTCTTGTAATCCAAGTCTTCTCCATTTTTAGTGTATCTCTGTGGCAGAACATGTGGCACCACATGCTGGTCTGGCATGTATACTACATTGTCAGTGTCAGTTTTGTTGTTTCGTGTGGACATAGATATTTCTTAAGAGGAGGTGAAAAAAAAGATCGGATAGGGAAAGCTCTGGCTGCCTGTGGATGTAGCCACAGATGTACATATTGCACATGCTATTGCACACGGTGAGATCTACACCCACCAGCCACAGTCAGGCCCAGCTGGCTCTGTCTTCATTTGCATACTCATCTGCATGTTTTGGCATGGCTCCACCCTGCAGAGCTTTGCTTGCAAAGGCTTTTATATCATCAGCGCCTTCCTGCTGAGAAAATTTCCTCATATGTGTAGAAGGAGGGCAAGTGTATTTGCCATTATGCACCGCCTATCAGCTTTACGTTCAACATGCCTAGGGCCTTATTTTTTGAGTCTGCGTGTGTACACAGATTTAGCACTGGTTGTATATTTGTGTGTGTATATGTGCGGTTCACCGCAGTTCTGGAGCGCAGCTGTTGCAGTCGTGTTTTGAACGGGCCAACAGACCGCATTCTAAACACATCACAAGAGCGGAGGCCTCCCAGTGACATCATCAGTGTGCATTGGGCTTGTGATGATGCGGTCAAGTTGGGCGAATGATTAGGAAAGAATCTCCCTCTAGTTTCACTTTCTAACAATTGTAGGGGTATTACCACCGTTTTTGGACAACATTAAGCATGTTTTAAAAGATATAGTTAGAAACTTTTTGCATATTTACCATTATACTACCAAGAATGTCATGGTACATGTCTAAAAACGTTAAAAGTACCCTTTGAGTAGCACATAAACTCCATTATTTTAGTAGAAAGTTATGTAAAAATACCAAAGTATCATCAAGTGATACTATTACCATTTTACCATGGTTGCGCCACAGTACTTTTTTGCAAGGGCATATACTGTACCAAGTACCATACTGGTACATTGATACTACCCACAGTGGATGCCTGCTAGCAGTTAGGAGGTGGTCTTGTGCACAGTTCAGGTCTGATAGGCTTTCCACATCAAAACACAGCCATTAAAAAACTTCCCCCCGCTGTTTGTAAATAAAACCATCTGTGTGTGGTCATCCAGCCTTTATATGCTGTGCACAGACCAAACCAACAGACAAAACAAGCAATGCACATGGACCAGTCCAGCCTCAGGGTGTGTCTGTCAGGGTCTACCACACCAGGAGCATCTACCATGAATCCCCATCTGAGATCCATAAACAGGTCCTGATGACAGTGCCAGCCAGTGGATTGAAAATAAACATGGTTGACTTCCAAACTTTGAAGGCCAACCACCTTCGTGCAGATCTTTTTCATTTAGGTCCCAATATAATTTGGCATGCAAATATCAGATATTATATGCAGAGACATTTTTCAAATTTGGCAAGGGTACAAATTTGTTTTAGAAGGCTGGAACTCACATTTGAACTCTCTGCAATTTCTAAAGGGGTCACAGACAAGTGCTCTTTCCATTCCAAAACTACAGAGAAAGTACTAAGGCAGTGTTATGAATGAAAACTCTGTTCTGGTGGTATTTCACGGGACATTAGGTTCATCTATGACTAGCTCAAGATTGTCTCTGGCGCTTTCCTGCTCCACGGGTGCTGATTGTAGATTATGCTATCGCTGGCAGGTCACAAATCCCACTGCGCAGGAGAAGGTACAAAAGTTGTGACAGGCAAAACACAGTCAGTTGGTCAGTGCTGCATGTCTGAAAATTTCCCTCAAACTCAACCTGCTTTTGCCTAAATGTAGCAAAGCATGAAAAATCTAACAAAGGAAGTCAGTTTGAAGAGATGAAGATAGATTGATTACAAGACAAATGAAGGGATAGCTTTGAATGAGGTGAATAAAAAAGCAGATGAAAAACAAAATTAAATGAAGTGTAAGTGGAGCAGGACTGAAGAGGAGGGTGACAAACTGTTCAGAAATAAAAGGTAGATTCACTAGAGAAATGTTTTAATTAGCTAGCTTGAGAAAAGAGGCAGAGGAGTTAATGCACAAGGTCAGTGGTGAAAAGAAGATGGAGAGAGAGAAACAAAGAGAACAAGAGGTTTCTTATCTCTTCTGTCCACTTCATCTGTCTTTCCTGTGCAATGAATGTCTTTCCTTCTCTCTTTGTTCAGCCTCTTTATGGTCTGTGACCACTTTAGGTTGTTGGTAAGAATGTTTCCCAGCTCATTGAGATGTGACCATTTCTACCAGGTTTATCAACCAACATCATTGTTTTTCCTTTCTTCCTCTCATACTCACCCACACAAAGCTAATCTAATCTTTCATAGACAGGTTGCTCTTCCTTTATGTTCTCAAACAGCTCTCTTATTCTCTGCATCCATGTGTTTAATTGGCATGACAAATAAAGGTACATTTGTTTTGCCACAGCCATGGTAGGTTAGACAACAGTCTCACCGAGGGATTGGGGTTTGGCTAGTTAGCATGACCGTGTTAGCCCCTGCTAGTTGGTGCAAAACTACACAATCTGGGTCCAAAAAGTATCTTTTCTCCTTTGATGGACAGTCCAAGGGCTTTTAAAAATATGAGATGCACTTATATTTTTCTCTGTCTGCTGCTTTTCATGTAACAGCTCAGGATAGTCACTAGTGAAGGGTTTAAAACTTCCTTGAATCTAATACTCTCTTTGTCCTTCAACAGAGTACCCATGTTCTGGAATGTTGGGAATGGTCTCAGGCCTTATCGCAGACTCTCAGATCACAGTTTCATCCCACACCGAGCGCACCTGGGTGTCAGAGAATGCCCGTCTGCTGACCAGCCGTTCGGGATGGTCCTTGTTGCCGCAGTCCCAGCCATATGTGGATGAGTGGCTGCAGATAGATCTGGGTGAGGAGAAATTGGTCCGAGGTTTGATCATCCAGGGAGGTAAACACCGTGATAACAAGGTTTTCATGAAGAAGTTTCGGCTGGGCTACAGCAACAATGGATCCGACTGGAAAGTGGTGATGGATTCTACCGGCAACAAGCCCAAGGTAAGATATAGGGAAGCTGTTCTTGGTGTAATTAAGGCTTTAGACTAATGCTGTGAGCACAATATTAGGGAAACATCCCAAGTGCATTCAACAATACTACTAATCATTTTAATCCAAAAAAGTCAAAATATCAAAACAGAATAACAGTATAGGGTTCATTTGAGATCATAGTAATACATGAATAACATAGTGATACATGAGCAGACAAATTTCAAAAGAAATGCTGCAAGAATCACATGAAATGCATGACTTTCTTGTAGAGCATAGACTATGTTCCTTATCTTCTATCAAAAAGCTGGATTGGAATATCAATCCTAGGAGGCCCCTTTTAAAACCCTTATATCTGTTTCTTAGTTTGAAGGACAAAAGGAGACACATTAGCTCCAATGGCCATTAATGCTCTTTCATGATTTCTTGTCTTGTTCTGTACCTTTGGTACCTCTGGCGAGTGTCTTTTCGTCTTTGCTTCCTTTTTTATGTCTTCCTCCTGTGATACATCATGTCTGGGTTTTAAGGCTTTAGAAGTTTGATGTCAGAGGTGGATGCTTCTGAAAACCTGTGCATCCTGCTGTCATAGACTACAGTGTTAGCCCACAGCCTTTCTTTTTTTGCGCTAGCTCAGCCGTACAGTGTCAGAAGTAAAGTCGAAGAAATGCTTTGTTGCATTAGGAATACAGCAGTGCCCAAATTAAGATATATGTGAGCTGTGTGCCCTCTCACTTGTTCTCTTTCATTAAAGCTCTGTTCTTTGCTTTCCCTGTCAGGCAAACTTTGGGACACTCTTAATAAAGCTTTCACCTTTGTCTTTTTCCATTTTTATCCAAGTTCATTTTCTCTGCTTGACTGCTAACTTTGTCTCTGACTCTGTCGTTGTTCTTGGCAGATATTTGAGGGGAATTTGAACTATGACACGCCAGCGTTGAGGACGGTGGAGCCTATATTGACACGCTTTGTTAGGGTGTACCCAGACAGAGCCACTCCTGCTGGGATGGGACTTCGATTGGAACTCCTGGGCTGTGAAATGGAATGTAAGTTGAAAACTCATTCACAAGACACACACATAACCCCACATTCATATGACTACTGAGGAGTACTCAAGAAGGGACACTACTTACTTAACTACATTTTTCAGTCACATTATAAGTTGCTCTGCTGTTTTCAAAGTGTGTAACTTTAGGCTAGTGTACCGAGTTGCTTATTCCAACTATAATTTTCAAAGTAACAGTGATTCATACACATAATGAACAATCTTGCAGCAAGCCAAAGACACATAGTCCAAAGCAAGTGCACAAAAGACAAACAAAATTATAGACCTTTGATCTAAAAGGAATTTGACGGTCCTCAAGTGTGTGGTCTTATAGTACAGATGCTATTTGATTGAATTTGGACTTATCCACTCAAGAGAACAGGATAGGGTACGGCTTAGCTTCCTTCATAATTACTTGTCCTGCAGATGCAGTATCAAAGGATGTATCCTACCCAGAAATACAGGGGCCTGTGACACTCCTAAATAACAGGGCCCATCACAACTGGAGATAATCTTTGGTCCACCTGCCTAGAAGGATTATGGAATGGTCCTTGATGTCTTCCCCTCTGTCTTACTTTCTGAATTAGTTTAGCTCTGATGGTGTGTGTGTGTGTGTGTGTGTGTGTGTGTGTGTGTGTGTGTGTGTGTTTTCTGTTGAGGCAGCATTAAGTGGATTTACATATTGGATTTCTCAGCGACTGTGAGACTTGCTTGTGTAAGCCACAGCATCCCAGAGGGAGCTTTAGTCAGATGATAATGCTTGTTTTCACTTTTAATGCCAGCACATGCACACGCAGTCCGCAGTATATAAATTCAACAAGTTTCTTTCCTTGTCTTACCTAAAACCCATACAATCAAACAAGTGACCCCATTTATACACATATGCATTCCTCACAGCAGGGCACTAAGTCCTAGCAGGAGCGTGCAATCAACATTGCTGTCCAGAGCCAGCACGGTGACCTCGCTGTGACCCCTCTGCTTTAGAGACTCTCTAAAATGCCCCCAGTTCACTCGCTCAACTTCCACTACAGCTCCTGTTTCCCCCTCTCCCTCCCTGCTCATTTTTTCCCCTCCTTCTATCCCGGGAAAGCCCAACAGGCTTAAGGGCAGCTCATTACAAGCTGAGAGTAAACACAGGGCTTTAGGCAGATGTAGGAAAAGGCCACATCCAAAGGGGCACAGACAGCCATAATGAGAGGACACAGCAGTTTCAGCGAGCTGTACCGACCGGCCCAGGGTGGAGCATAACATTCTCAAGTCCTGCACCCAGAGTCACGCACAAGCCCGTATTAAAGAGCTACAGACTTGGAAAGACTACACAAAGAGCATAAACATAAATATGATTTGTGGAAGGACGTACAAAAAATACCATAGTACTACATGGTTTTAGAAAGTCAGTAATAACCTTAAAAACAATGAAAATGTACCTTAGTACTGCCGTTGCTTTTTCGTGTGGCAGCTACAGGTATGTAACAGTTTGTATTTTCATGAGTAATGAGTATCTTCATCTCTTTTTCTCTCTTTCTCTGACTTTCTCTATGTAGTGCCCACAGTGCCCCCTACTATGCCCACTTCCTCCACTGCGCCATCAGACGAGTGTGATGATGACCAGGCCAACTGCCATAGTGGAACAGGTGATGACTACGACCAGACAGGTGCTAACACCCGCCTGCTGAGACTGCACCCTTACTTATTGCATCTTGCTCCTTTTGATATGCTAATCCCAGTAAACTAACTGCTTCCCATGCTTCCACAAATATCAGCTTCTAGCCTTTTTTTGGGAATGCTTTTACTAATCACTCCTCACGCTGTGACCCTAATCATTTCTTTGCCCAAAACCAAACTAACCATGCTACAGAGAAGCATACTGTGCATGGTATGCAAATGTTCTGCATGCATCTAATATTGAAATAACCTACTACATTTGCCAAAAGCGCTCTACTTGACCTTGCATTTCATTACAAAAGCCAGACAGTGATGAATGAACGGCGAGCAATATCAAATGCAATCTCAACTTCAACTTTGTGGACTGCCAAAAGTTAAGATCGTTTTTATACAAAATTGGATTAAAAATGCAAATTCACTGTATTTAGTCGTGCGATGGTTACTGGATGTAAAACTGTAATGTAGCAAGATCATGTTACAATATTGCAGCATACTACAGTTTAAATGGTTAATTATATTTGAATATTACAATGCTTCACATACAATACATTTAAGAACTAGTATACATTATATACTGTGTAGTAAGATCATGTATATAACAACTGCTGCTTAAATTGCTACATTTACTGTTTGCTTAATACATACTGCTTCAGTTCAAGGAAACAGTATGCAGAATAGAGTATATACGGTGTAGCATATAGCATTCATTAAGTTATTATTCCATTTTACAGTTCATACTGTTTCACATACAATAAAAAAATGTTGGTATTAAACAGTAACAGTACTACTAAGTATGTAGTATACAGTAATGTGGTACTCCATTCCAAACTAGCTTGCACTTACCTTGACTATTAAAGTTTCTTCTGCTCTCCAGCTGCTAATCCTAACAGCCCATTAAAAAATTCTGCCTCTAATCTCCTCTGTTCACTTCAGTGCAGTCTCACAGAGTGTGTGTTACACAGAATTACACTCCCCTCTGCTAAATGATAAAAGTAAAGGTTCCACATGAACAGAAACGTATTTGCATGTCTCATCTGGCAAAGTTAGTTTTAAAAATGCTAAGCAAATACAAAGAGCGGAATTAGCCCAAACAGATTCTTACCTCCCGATAATACTCAAATAAAATATTAGCCAGTATCGCAATTTAACTTTTCATCTAATGGTCTTCACTGTGTCCACACTACAGGTGGAACCGCAGCGCCAGAGATGACCACAGAGACGAGCACCGTTCCAGGTGAGAAAGGTACCTACATTTAATTATATCCATAATTTCTTTAATTATCCAGGATTTTTTTTTACTGTACTAATACTTACTCCCTTAAAGGTGCAGCATGTCATTTTTGCTATGTTAGCATACTTTGCCAGTTGTAGCTTATTTCCTAGAATAATGTAAACCATGTAATGCATTTAAAATGTTTATGTCAGTCCAACATGGGTTTGGTGCAGGACTACCCGTTTTTCTGAACAACAGAAAAAAATATATAAATTTTGTGTTTGATGAGGGCCAGTAAGCAATTTTCTTCAGAAAAACATAATAATAAGCATTTTTGCAATTCTGTTTGGTGTCGCTAGCAGCACAGAAATTACACACTGCACCTTTAAGAAAGAAAATTCTTATTGGATGTTTTCTTTGTTCTTTGTTTGGTTGTTGAGGCTATTTGATCGTTAGTGTGTAAACTCAAAGATGAGTATGTAATCTCATTTCTGAAGTGTTCTTGTGAAAATCTATAAAGAGCCCCTCTGATTTGCTAATTCAGCGTAATGACTGATTAGCCATTCAAGACTGCTCACTAATGGACAAATGAGAAATGCCCCTTAACTGACCTTGTCTAATTAGCCAGTGTGTGTGTGTGTGTGTGTGTGTGTGTGTGTGTGTGTGTGTGTGTGTGTGTGTGTGTGTGTGTGTGTGTGTGTGTGTGTGTGTGTGTGTGCGCATTTGGCCCTGGCTGAGGCTCATCACGACAGCGAAACAACTGAATAGATTGAAGGTCCTAATAAGAATGTGTCCTTGTGTGTCGGTATGGTTTTGGTTGGTTAACATTGAGTAGAGGTGTGCACTTTCTATTATTGGATGTGGTTTATTTGAGTATGGTATGAGAAGCATTCAAAACTGGTAGAACGTTCTGGACTGTAGTGAAACGTATCCTTGCACTCGTCGTCCACTGCGACAGCCCCAATCCATTTAAAGATGGAAATGAAGAAATAACTTTTAATTGGAAACTGGCATTTTTTGTAGCGGCAGTGGCTGCGTGCCTGAGCTGCGGCTTTTAATGGGAAATTCTTTCCTTTGCATTCAGTGAGCAAATAGGCTGTGAAACTCGTGGAGAATCCTGGCATTATTAAGGGAGCGGAGCGCTTGGCTTTATTAAACCGTCTAGAAAAGCAGCACTGAGATTGTGCAGGCACCAGAAGCTGACATCCTAGACATGCTCCTGCTTTTCTGTTCGTCTCAATTCACTCTGCATTTCATGCTCTTTCTCTCTTTGGCTTTCTATCTCTCACTCAATCTAACGTTGTTAAATTCCTCCCTCATTCTTTCATGTCAATTTCAATTCAAAGCTTCATTGTTTCGTGTGCTCTGTATTCTCACTCAAGATCTAGTTATATTTATATATGAATGTGGGTTTGGTTTAGAGACAGAATTTGGAAAGGATTTGGAAATACTCATGCTTAAATGTTGGTGTTTTCTGAATGGTAAATAACTCTTTATTGCCATCAAGTGGACAGCAGATATAAAACATGTTTCTTTGGCCCTCTGTGGAGTCCAATCAATCACACAGTAGCTTCAGAGCGTTCAAATGTTGTTATAGACACAGCTGTTCAAAAATGTGGGGTCAGTAAGATTTTTTTTTATTATTGAGAGAGAGAGAAAGAGAGAGAGAGAAATTAACACCTTTGTTTAGCAAGGTTATATGAAATTGATCAAAAGTGACAGTAAAGACATACTCTTTAGGTATAAATATGAACCTTTAAGGTAATAATATGCATCTTTTAGGAGTAAATAAGGTACAAAAGAGTACATTTTGAAAAGGAACCATCACAGTGACAGCTTTTGTACCTTTTATTTCCACGATTGTTCAAATAAATGCTGTTCTTTTGGACTTTCTATTCATTAAAGAATCCTGGGAAATATATAATGGTTTCCACAGAAATATTGTGCAGCACAACTGTTTTTAGCATTAATAATGATAAAAACATTTCTTGAGCAGTAAATCATCATATTTTCATGATTTCTGAAGATCATGTGACACTGAAGACTGGAGGAATGATGCTGAAAATACAGCGGAGCATCACAGAAATACATTACACTTTAACACAGATTCACACAGAAAACAGATGTTTTAAATTGTAATAATATTTCACAATATTACTGTTTTTGATGTATTTTTAATCAAATAAATGCAGTCTTGGTGAGGAAAAGAGACTATTTTCAAATACATTGAAACATCTTTCCAACCCAAACCTTTGAATGGTGGTACAGTAAAACAGAAAAAACGTCATCATATTTACTCACATATATTTTATTTGTTGGAGTATATTCAAATGCAATAAATTATATAAAATCTAAAAAGTAATAATTCTAAAATATAAATAACATTCTGTATGTGTCACTGCTTTGGCTCTGTTAATAATCTTCCCTGTGTGTTCTCTGTGCAGCGTTCCTGTGGTTTGCCTGTGACTTCGGCTGGGCCAGTGATCCTTCATTCTGCGGCTGGATGTCAGAGGACAGCGGTTTCAGGTGGCAGATCCAGTCCAGCGGCACGCCGACTCTGAACACCGGCCCAAACATGGACCACACTGGTGAGAATCTGACCTCACAGCACGGAAAGTGTGAGACACCCGAACCTCACGTGGTTTCTCTCCGTCTGCTGCAGGCGGATCAGGGAACTTCATCTACACACTGGCAACAGGTGCTCAGGAGACAGAAGTGGCTCGGTTAGTGAGTCCATCCGTGTCGGGCCAGGACTCGGACCTGTGCTTGTCCTTCTGGTATCACATGTTTGGCTCTCACATCGGCACGCTACACATCAAACAGCGCAGAGAAAGCAGCCAGGGCTCAGCTGACGTCCTGCTCTGGACGGTCAGCGGTCATCAAGGCAATCGCTGGAGGGAGGGCCGTGTGCTCATACCCCACTCCAACAAACCCTACCAGGTGCTGAGAGAAGGAGATGAGTGTGTGTCTATTTACATTGATTACATTCGAACTATATTTCAGATTGAATGTTGGTGTTTGTCTTTATTTCAGGTGGTAATTGAAAGCGTAGTGGAGAGGAAGAGTTGGGGAGACATTGCTGTGGATGACATCAAAATCCTAGACAATCTGAACGTGGATGACTGCAAGGGTGAGTCATTACAGAGCAAACTACACTGAGACAAATCAAGCCTGTGTCAAACATCCTGTGGCTTATGGATATTTCTGCTGTAATGGCAAAACTGCATACTTTTATTTACTGACATTAAATTAAATGCGGATGAAAATGAGGCTGTGATAGACAAACGTACAGTTTTGTGCACGGTATAAAAGTCCTACATCGTGTCATTTTCACAACTCCCAACCTTCAAAACTGTTTAATGGAGGTTTTTTTGTTGTTGTTGTTTTTGTATGTACTTTAAGCTCTCACAGCCTCATTTTAGTTCCTGTCAAATGTTAAATATGGTGTGAAACTGACTTAAGGTCTATGTATTAATATATTTAAATAACAGATTTATAAATCATTAAAATTATTAAATGTTATAATTCCAGAATTTTCATAATTCAATAACTGGGTTTACACTTTATTACCAATGAATTTACATAATTTTTTAGTCAGTTATAATTACTTTTTTTTTTACTCCTAAACAGCTATTTCAGCCCAATACTATTTTTTAGAACTTGACAAAACTATATACATTACAAACAAAAATAATAATAATAATAATTACTTATTAGTTTCTGATACTTTGTTGTTACTTCTCTCATATATTCGGGTGTTCCAAGACCAAGACAAGCCTGGTCCCTAAATATAACAGCAGCTGAGGGAATAGATTAAAATAAGAAATATACTTTGAATTCATAGTTAGGTTTTTAGCTGTTGTAGCTTTTAAAGCTTATTCTGTGAAGTCTTATATTAAATCATTTTGGAAGTCTGACAATATGACAATATAAATTTCCTGACTGTTTTATGATGTCCATTTACAGACCCAGATGTCCCAGCAGAGCCAATTCTACCGGATGACAAATTCAATGACATCAGTAAGTAGCTTTCTCAAATTTGATCCACACAAACACTGAGTAAATGTTGGATCACTCACAAAACGAGTGCACTGTAAACAAACATTAGATGAGTACGTTTTACAAGAAAATTTGTATTCAAGTCTTTCCACTCAGCAAATTTACGAGCAATTTCTTAATTGTTTCTATACCATTTTATTGTTTCAGTGTCATTGTGTGTTAGGAGGGAGTTCATATCACATTGCGTTATACAGCACACATCGGTCATGTAATCCAGATCTTATAAAATCCTAAAGCAATATCTAAAACAGGTTTGCTGGTCTGTTCTCTTCCAGTCGTGGGCATCACAGACTTCCCTGAGATCGTGGAGAACCACGAGATCAGCGGCGCTGGAAACATGCTGAAGACGCTGGACCCCATCCTCATCACCATCATCGCCATGAGCGCTCTGGGGGTCTTCCTCGGAGCCATCTGTGGCGTGGTCCTCTACTGCGCCTGCTCCCACAGCGCCATGTCCGACAGGAACTTATCCGCCCTGGAAAACTATAACTTTGAGCTGGTGGACGGCGTCAAGTTAAAGAAGGACAAGCTCAACTCACAGAACACGTACTCAGAAGCGTGAGACCAATGAGAAGGGACCTCTCCTCAGGGAGGGCGGGGCTAAACGGACTGCCGAAGCCTTCTGATTGGAGGAGGACAAGGCTCTGTGGTTCAGTGAACCAATGAGAGGTCTGGACTGAGCCATGCTTTTCTCAGGAGCTGCAGTGAACAGAACCTACCAGTAGGGGACACTGTGTACAAAACATTGATTCATGGGAAAAAAACTAAAACTAAAACTAAATGAAAAATACGAAAAATGTACAGATGATTGAAATTGTTATTTTAATTTTTAATTTTATCGTTTTGTATTAATTTTGGTTGATCATTTTTACAATCGGATGCTGGTGTTGAGACCAATATATAATAATGTTATAAAGTATTTATCTTTTTTTTCCTAGGAGGAAATTTATTTTTTATTTTAAAAGATTGTTTTGTGCTTTAAGGAGATGTGTATAAAAAAACAAAACAAATGAACCATATATGGCCAAGGGAAGGTAATTTGGAAGGGCAAAGATCAAAGGGGGTGGAGAATCATCCAGCCCTGTTGCATTCTGGGTATGGTTCAGCCAGTGCCTTTGGTACATCTTTTTTGGCATCCTCTGTTGTTTTCTTGGTGTTTTCAACCCTTTAGTTCTCAAAAAAGCTGTCAGTCGAATCTGCAAAACAAATCCCGGTTTAACGTTGAAATCATGCATATTGTACATAAGTTTTAATATATTTTAATGCCGTTTTCAGAGAAATAAGTAAAAGGACAAAAAAAGAAAGCTGCAGTATTCTTTTTTTCTTGGGTTGTATGTTGTAAATACAATCGTCCGACTGTTTTTGTGAAAGTGAAATGTGTGCTTTTTCCGTCCTGTTTGGTTATTTTGCTACGTTCCCAAAAAATGCAGCCCTTGTTCAGAACAGATGTTAATACAAATCCAGCGCACATCATGAGAACAGCATTCGCACATACACTAAATGCATTTCATCTCGACTGAGTTCACCTGGATTACAGATTTATAATCACCATATCCTCTATAATCACATTCAGAATGTCTGTTTATCCAGCATACCAAAAAAAAAAGAGAGAAGAAATGAATGATCATCCTTGCCTTGATCGCTTTGATTTGAGGATTCATCAAAGCGCTTCTGTCTCCATCCGTCGAGCTTGAATGCATGTGCTCTTGAATAAAACTCTGATTTTAAGAGTGGTGCTATTAGATGCGTCGCTTCACAGGCGTTCTGTCGTTGGCCTTGTGTCTGTACCAAAGGACTGTTGCCTCAATCTGCAGGGTCCGATCACAACAAAACCCTTCTCTTGAGACGTCTGGAGACCATCTCATCTCATCTCATCGTCACTGGGTCGACCGTTTGGATTCTGGAGCGCTGGATGGATCTGATGTTAGCAATGCCGTACACACACAGTTTAACCGATAACAGGGCTTCACTGCTGACAATACTAATGTTTTCTACAGGTTTCTGGGTATGTTCATGTACTGTGCTGTATACTGTGGCCAACACTTCTGTTTTCCCCTTTCTTTCCAGTCGTTTCCGAGGACGTGGATCCTCGAGTCGATGCTACATGTGTGTCAGCTGAAGCTGATTCTGTGAGAAAGCATACTGTAGCATTAACGGAAAAGAAACATTGTTGCACTGAGCGATATATTTGAAGAAGTTTATGTGTTTATAGCATTCATTTGTAAAAAAGACAACTGAAATAAAAAAGACAGTGTTCATTTTTTATATATAGGCCTATATATATATAAATATAGTTTCAGAATATGTAATCCGATTCTGAAATGGTCAATTATGGAGATGTTTTCATTATTGAAAAAGGTATACGGATTTCCTAAAGTAAAGCTCCCATTCTCTTTTGGTTTTTGTACTGTCGTTGAAACTCTGTGCGGATTTGTTTTCTTTGTGTTTGTTCCGTTTTTTTACAAGAAGATGCGGAAGCAAAGAAAACTTTTATTTTCAATACTGCCTCTGTAAGTTGCTGTTGAAGGAAGAGGGGGAAAAAATTAATAAAAACAGCAAGGCCTTAAATTGGATATCAATGTTTTGTATTTGAACATCTGCATCACGGAAGAAAAGCTCAGATCGACTGACATACTCCAAAGATTCAGCTCCAATAAATGTGTTCAGAAACCTTTGCTCTTTTTATAATGTAGGTTTCTTTTGTTCATCTGAGTTTAATCAGAAAGAGCATGCAGGTGTAAAGAATGAAGACAAAGCAAGCACATGTGCTAAAGTGTTTAAAGTGTACTTTTGACATGTACATCATATAAATGTACTCTTTTCGTGGTGTTGAAAGCTTATTTTACAGAAAGAAGAACCGAAAGTATTCAAATGAGGCATCAAAGTGTCCCCGATTCACCAATAATATCAGCATATCTTACACTATCTATCGGGTGTTGTGTTAATTATTTGAATAGTTATATTACATAAATCCTCATTATTTCAAATAATAATGAGCGAAGAAAAAGCTGGAGAAAGCTTTTTACTCCAGTCAATATAAAAATAAAAATAAGTAAGTGTGACCCAGAAAAGATACTATAATTTAAAGTGACGTAGTTACACATTACATGTACTTCCTCTTTAATAAAACATGTCAATTATGCATAACTCCAAGTAACTAACCCTAAACCAAAAGGTAAATTAAGTGTACTCAAAGAGACACTTTCAAGACAAGTACACTTTGAAAAGTTTGTAATAATGTCAAATTAAAAGCGATTGGAATATTTTTTTGTCCTGCTTTCAAAAAGTACACTTAATATATTGACCTAAAGCACAAATAAAGTTCTTATATAAATATAAACTATATTTTAATTTAAGTGCAAGTGAAAACATTACATCTGGTTTTTACTTCAGTGCATTATTTTAAAGTATGTTATTTTAGTAATAAGTACTCTTTTAAATTAGATTCAGGACCTACATGAGTAATGTTTCTTCCCTTTTTTTTTTTTTTTTTGGTATGTCCTTCCAGGTTTTGGTATTGATTATTATTATTATCAGCATTATTACTATTATTATTATTATTATACACTTTTTAAAAATGTCTAACTATTTGGGCATGTAAAAATGTTATCTTTAAAAAAAATTATAAAACACACCATATAACATTTAATATGTTTATTGTGGCAATAAATCTTCAACTGTAAGTCATGCGTCACATCATTGTTACTACAATGAATGAACACTAGATGGCAGTGTTGTAAAAACTACAATCTACTGCACCACACGAATTCTCTAAAAATAAGCCTTCAAAGCTTTATCATCTTCAATTTAAAACATCACTATGGACCTTATACATGATAAATAGTATATTAAGCTGTTGTATTTTAATGAGTTAAACTGGGTCAGTAGAACTGAAGCATTTAATCTAAAGTTCTGTTAGACCCAACTTCGTTTATTATATGCATGAGAGTAAGACCCCAATGGTCCTGAAATCTAAAACAGTTTAATAGATAATAGATAGATAGATAGATAGATAGATAGATAGATAGATAGATAGATAGATAGATAAATAGATAGATAGATAGATAGATAGATAGATAGATAGATAAATAGATAAATAGATAGATAGATAGATAGATAGATAGATAGATAGATAGATAGATAGATAGATAGATAGATAGATAGATATTTCATCAGTTTCTAGAGTAAGTTCTCCAGCAGACAGTGAAGTATTTCAGTATTTAGGTAGGAATCAAAGCTGCATCTCTCTTTTGGCCGTCTCTTTCTCTTGTGTTTATAGCAACCAAGGTTTTCAGGGGCTTTTTTTCTTTGCACATGATACAGGATACATGATACATTTTTTTTTCCACTTTTTTTTTTTCATTTTAATAATGCATCCACCCAATACTTTCAACATGACATCAGTTCTCTCCCTTGACTTTCACTTCTCTTCTTTATTTCCTTTTCTCTAGAGAAATCTTAATATAGCAGTCTCCTTCATAACTGTGTACTGCAATAGATCTACTTTATATTATTTGGTGTGTGTATACACGCCAAAACTGTAGCATGAAAACAGTTATAAAAAAGACATGACACAATATTTCAACAGGAAGTCAGAGTGATATGATGAGGAGGTGATGGGAACCGTGGTCGGGCCAATAGTAACACTTACACATACAATACATATAATATAATACATATAATACTAGTGATTATAACCAAATTAATTCATCATGTTATAAGTTAAAAAATTTATATATATATATATATATATATATATATATATATATATATATATATATACCCAGAGACACGAGAGACCTCAGACAGCCCTGGACTGAAGGGACATTATTTTAAATGATGACATTTTAATGGATGACTACTACATTTTCTTTTGAATGAATGGAGCAGAAGGTTTCCTCGATCATGAGAGTTTTCTGAATGATTATTATTGGTTTAAAGAACTGGTTATGACCTCGGTTCATTCTAAACTGCATCAGTATCTGCTTAATTATAATAAAATAAAATGGAAATTACAGTTTTAAATAAAATGTTCTCTGGGATAAAATATGTAAAAACGTTTTATTTCAGCAACCAAATAATTAACAAACAACATAGATAACTAAAATAACAAAAACTAAAATGGAAATTAGAATTAATCATTTTTATAATATATTATTATACGATATAAATTATAATTATGGCATAATATATCAAATAATATTCATAATTTTCTTTACATAAAGAATTACAGCCTATGTAAAGATAAAAAAAACTTTAAAATTAAATTGATTCAAAATATGAATAAAAACTATAATAGTATATCGTTGATATTAAAATCTGAAATTAAAACACTGATCAGGACAAACAATAACTTCTTGTTTCTGAATCTCATAAAAGTGGACCCAACAGGGAAATAAATTAATAAAAATAAATAAATTTCTATTTTTATTTTTTATCTCAAATGAAGAAAAAAACGTATAGATTTACTTCAAAGATTTACCTTCTCGTCGAATAAATAAAATAAAATAATGATTATGGAGATTACACTTTAATAAATTCTAAACTTTGATTATATTTCCTAATCACATTTTCGTGGCTCGTGGGTTCGTGGCGTCATGCGGCAGCGCGGATGACGTCAGGAGGTGTTTCCTGTGGGCGGGGCCTGTCTGCTGACCTCACACTTCTTCTCTCTGAGTCTGTCTGTGATAAACGCTGCACGGACTCTGAGGAAGTCTTCACTCCACAGAATGGGTTGTTTGCTGTGATTTGGTTTTGACTGAAGGATTTAAGACAGGCTCTTCTAGGGTTAAAGAGAAACAGAAGGATACACGTTGATAAAAGACGAAAGTGAAGAGGGAAAACTAGTAATAAAAGCCAGAAGGTAAAGTTACCGTCTGAATGCCATCCTCCGAGTGAAAGGACGCAGTTTCACCGGGGCTTTATATGATGTTCTTTATAGAAGTGATGAAGTGAATCAGATGTGAGTGTGATGAAAAGCGAGAAGTGTGTGTTAAAGTTGCTTGTGTGTCTCGAGTAACGCTCCCTGGCAGATATTTGAGGTGATTTATAAAAAGATGTTGTTCTTCTGGTAGGTTAGTCCTAAAGACAGCTCTTTGGATGTTTAACTTACTTATCCTTTATTGATTTATTCTTTTGTAATGTCTAACACACGACAGGCTTTTGTTTTAGATGCCCCATCTGTTTCTATATCAATATTAATGCAGCACTATACATTTGTTGATAGGGAAAATAATATTCATAAGAATTGTGTACTATTTTCATTTGAGTCGAGGGTTTTATTTAAAATGGTTATTATTTATTTATTTATTTATTTATAAGTCTGAGGCAAAAGAGAAAAAGAAAAAATGACGTATAAAAACGTTTGAAAGTATCATTTTACATTAAAATCTAGAGCTCCAGCTGGAGGTTCCATGCAGAACTCGATTTGAACTTGAAAAAATAATTCCAAGAATCATTTCTGTTTACAATCAGTTTTCTCAAATATGGCCAAAGCTAGTCTGTTTCCTGAAGCTGACATATTCGTTTGAAATGTCAGTACTCTAGAAAGCAGACTGCATTGATAAACTGGACGCAGTGACATCCTTGTAATCTAAGAAAGGACGTCTGGCTGCTCTGTCTTTTACAACAACCTTGTGTCTGACAGCAAAGGGGCTTTTTAATCAAGAAAATGGGCTTAAGACTCAGTGTAGGTGGAATAAATCAGGTGTGTGGTCAGTAGCATTTGTTTACTGATGGTACATGACCTCTGACCTTCACAACAGCTGCTGGACAAAAAAAAAGCCTTTATTATTGGACCTTTAACCAGATAAGTGCTGTTGTGCCATCTCTGAGAATGACTATGCAATCATTGTGTCGTGTTTCTGCTTTGTTGGTTACTTAAAGATGCTTAAACAGTTTTGCATATGAAGGTATCAATCATGATTATAACTTTAAATTAGTGATTAGTTTTTCTTTTGAAGTTAATGTGCAAATGTTTGGTCCAGTACATTAAAACTCATATGCACTTGTTTCTATAGCATTTGAGCATGAAGCATTTGAGATGAAGGCTTCAGATCAAAAGCTCTTTGAAGTTCAAGAAAAGCATAAATGTAGTTGAGTCTGTCCAAACTTTTCATTGGTGCATTTCTCGTGTGTTATGTATAATAATGCTTTAGTGTCGAGTCTTGTTCGAGCGCTCTTGTCAGTTCAAATCTTAGCAAAAATATTTATAGGAACGGTTCCAGTCACCGTGTTTGGCAGTCGTTCTGAACCAGGCTTTAGTCCAAAAATATAAAATCCAGATTAAAGGCATAAAAAAAGGTTAAGTATCATTGTTGTAATTTATGTCTACATTACGTAACAATTACATTTGAAAGCTTCTGTGTGGAAAAAAAAACCCTGGAAAAATACGTCAGGATTTGGGGCAGAAAAACAAGAAATTCTTAGTGCATTTCAGTTCATTATTCATGGTATATATTGTAAATGGGAAGAGCAGACCACAAATGCATAGTATATGTTGTCATTTTTTTATTATTATTATTGTTATAGCAGAGTACAAAGGAGAAAAGAAGAAAGCAAAAGAATGCAGAGACTGAAAAGAGCTCTTGCCACAGATATTCATGTTATATCACGTCACATTAAAGTTATTCTGACAATAGTACATGAAGAACACTGCCCAGCTCATTCAGTTAAACTGACAGAGAAGGATTGTTTGTAGCACTATATATTATTTGAAATGATTTGTTTTGATCATTTTGAGTGGAACGTCCCCAAACCAGAAGTGCCTCCCAGAATTTAAATTGCAGCTGGCTCATTAGGGAGAAAAAGGTGGATAATTATCTTTCATGGAATACAAAATATTTATTTCAAGGGTTTTTATTTTTTGGCTAGTTTATTATCCACTATGAGTTGTCAAACTCTCCAAAATGACAAAAAAGCACCATAAAAGTAGTCTATATGACCCATGTGCTGTTATTATTCAAAAGCTTGAGGAACAGACTGAAATATATTTATTTATACCCTGGACCACAAAATCAGTCTTAATTTTTAATTGAGATTTATACATCATCTGACAGCTGAAGAAATAAACTTTCCATTGATGTGTGGCTTGTTATGATATGACAATATTTGGTCGATATACAACTACAGTATTAGAAAATCTGGAATCTGAGGGTGCAAAAATATAAAAATACTGAGGAAAATCACCTTTAAAGTTGTTTAAATGAAGTCCTTAGCAATGCATATTACTTCTTAAAAATTATGTTTTTATATATTTATGATAGGAAATATCGTCATGGAGCATGATCTTTACTTAATATCCTAATGATTTTTGGCATAGGCCTAAAGCAAAAAAATCTATAAATTTGAACCAGACAATGTATTTTTGGCTATTGCTGCAAATATACCCCAGAGACTTAAGATTGGTTTTGTGCGCATATATATATATATATATATTTATTTTTAACTAAACATTTTCCACTGTAGCTTATTAAGTTCTGTATTTTTATTAAATATGCTCATATTCAAATTGAACAAGGTATAATCAGTTATACGATAGTCAAAGAAATGTGTCATCATGACGTCAAACCTGGAGTTACATGTCTTGAAATTTCTTATCTGAATATACAAAAACATGTGTGGATACAAAAGTTATACATACGTTTCACACCAAGCCATGTCTGTGGTTCTGTGGTTTTTTGTCAAGTTTGGACATTTCTGGCAGTCGGATCACCATTATTATTGGTTGCTTGGACACTTTGGAGACACATTTTTAACCCATTTTCTGATATTGTTTCTGCTTGCAGACCATTTTTTGCTTCCTAAAATGTCTTTGTTTTTCACATAGGTTGCATTTTGTTCTCAGAGTCTGTTTCTTTATTATTGGGTAGAGACTAAAATCTTAAAACACGTTTCTGGAAGAACTCGACTCAAAACAATTGGCTTTTTCACTTTACTTCACTTCACTTTCACTTCACTTTACATTACTGTACAGCAGTACTCATTAATGCATATTTTTTGGCTTATAAAGGACTGAAATCTGTGACCGTGGGCACATTTCTTTTAAACCCTTTTTCTCAAATGTCTGTTTTCATGTCCAGATAAAGGAGCTCAGAATGTGTCTATCTCATCTCCACTGGTACAATCTCTTGTTTGATGTTGGTCTGGAAAACAGGCCCCTGTCTAATCTGATCTGTTTTTTGTCCCCTCCCTATCTTCTTCGAGCCGTCCGCTCTTGTCTGTTTCTTTCCGGTCAGCCAATGAGAAAGAACCTCTCTTTGCCGGCGTACAATGTAAGCATGATTCCTGTGAGCCAGCGGAGGTCACACAGCAAATTAGCTTGAAATTGACCTCCAGTGTCATGTGGTCAGTGCAGGGTTGTGTAGATGGTCTCTCGTCTGTTTAACCAATCTTCTTGCCAGTAAAAATGCTGAAAACAATTATTGTGAAGGGAATAGAAAAGAAAACTATTTTACCAAAAATTGTACTAATTGGTTTGTTAAGGTCTTTAGGGTGAGTAGATGGGAAAGTTTTGAATCAGTTGTCACGGTGAACAGCTGGTGTTGTACAGCTGTGGGTAGAAAGCAGAACCATAAAAAAAGAAAGAAAACAAGATATGAAGTGAAACATTATATTGTTCCTCGTCTGGGATAAATTCTCACCAAACAGGAAGGTTAATCTTAATTCAGTGGCCCTCATGTGGACTATTTTCAGGTCAGGTAATGTTGCTGGAAGTCATTGATGTCACATTGAAACCATCGACCAACAACGCAGGGCTTTTGTACTTTGTATGAATATTGGGATGGATGAAACCTAAAAATGTACAGTGATAATAATTTGGTACCATACACCATTATATGAATACATACAATATTAAGTATATCCAGTATAAAGAAACATGACAGATATACATGTGTAATAATCACAATAATTTATTCTAAAAGTTGTAGTACCAATGTAGTCCAAATTACGTTGTGTTGTATTCGCAGTGCTCTCTCATGAGAGGTTCAGAGCAGAAATGAAGGTGTTAAATGTTGAAAATCGAATGAGGCACTCTGTGAAGGTGCGCATGCAATATGTGCAATATATTAAATATGGAGAGTCACGGTAATGACATAACAACATTGGTCATTGCACGATCTGATGGTTAAAGTCGCTACTGAGGTTGTTGATGAAGATCGTTGAATAAAAACTTGATATGCTTCATTTGGATTCTGGAATTTTTAATTACAGCTCAAGAATAAAAGGTTGTTTATGATCTCTTATTGTTGCATTTTGGGCATATTTTATGGTCTTTTTTGAGCACATTCAGAAAACTGCAGTGGATAATAAAATATTTAATAAGTAATGGTCAAATTGTTACAGAATTCTTATTCATTTTAGGGTTTCAGCGTGTAGTCTTATGAAAGAGAAGTGATATCATTTCAAAATTAGTAAATAAGTCAACTGCATTTAATAAATGTGAATGAAAACATAATCTCAGTGATAATCAACTACAATAATGTGAACCAATTAACTGCATTCATTAAATATGAGATTAAATAAGGACCTATTACATTTGTACATTTCTCCATATAACCATGTCTATTAAAATATAGTGGTACTATTGATCAAGGTAGAAACACACTTAAAAAATAAACTACATACAAACACTGTTAAGATCTCATTGAACTACTGGTGCATAGGTTTTAATCAGAGGTTCAGTCTCAAGTTTTGGAATACTTTGAACATTGGGCTAAATAAATACATTAAATTAAAATTACAATTATTTCTGTTGTTCCAGGAAACCAATTTCCTACATCTTTTATTTTGTAGATCTTATTTCCTGTTTAGCCATGTCAAAAGATAAATAATGGCTTTATATATTTGTGTGTGTGTTTGTGTCACAGTCCTCATCTCCTGTTAGGTTTATTTTGTCATAACAAGCAGCTGATAATTGGAACGAATGAGAAACCAATACAAATCTAAGATAAAACTGTCCAGTTCCTCTAAACTATTATAAGCCTCGCTGTCTGCAGAGATTGGACAGCTCTGCTCGCCTGTAATGGTAACACTAACAAGGGTCTGTAGGTTAACATTAGTTAATGCACTAATCTATGAATTATGGATGAACGTGAATTAGAAAGATTAAACATAGTATTTAGCATTAAACATCAACCTGCATTAGTAAATGCTAGACAGATTGTTGTTCCCAGTTAATTAACATGATACCTAATGCATAATCTAAGTTTAACTGTAAAGGGTTACCACTGTTACCTATTATTGTCCTCTGGGTCACCCCCTCCATTATAGTGAATTATTAATTCATATCCAAAAAAATAAAAATGATAGATTAGCGATGCATCAAGCACAGTTCAACCAGGTGGAATATGAAACAGATCAGTTCAAGCCTGAAGGGGATTCAATACGAAACAGACACAGTGCATAAAATTGTTCATTTGTTATTTAATTGTACATTTCTTAATATAAGCAGGTTCATATGTTCAGTGCTAACCACTCTTCATATATACTATAGTGTGCATCACTAAGGTCCTGGTGGGGGTGTTTTTATAGGCAGGGCTTCACCGAGAGGGGTTTTTGGATGTTTGCCAAGCTGCTGTTTCCTGTGTGATGGGGAGATTCCTGTAAAGCCAACACAACGGTTAAAAAGGGACTAGTCAGGCAGAAACAGTAACGTTACGATGGCCCTGAACCCTGTAATGCCAGTTTCAGAGGCGTAATATAGCATGCTCAGTGTAGTCTGTGCATTATATGTGTGCAAGCTTTTATAGAGGGCTAACTCTCACCCACCCTTCAATTCAATTGATTTGGGGTGCATTTGATTGATACTAGTGGGGATGCTGGGAATAGGCTGTAAGAGCCTTTGTTCTGGTCATTGGGAAAACAGATCTCAGGGATTCCTGGGATGTTGTTTAGGAGGATGGTAGAGTTCAAGATGAAATGAAGGGGTTGGGCTTAGGGTGGAACCAAGCTGAGTTCAGTTTAGCCATATAATCAACCCAGGCTCGTTGGAAAATGTGCCTATGCCTACACTTTTGCAAAACTCCAAAAACAAGGGCAGCTTATTGATTAATAAAGACTTATTTTCATGTGGTTCCTTGCACACTACTATTTTATGACCTTAAAGCATTTTTACCATAGTGCTTGATTTGTAAACTAATGAATTTTGAAGTTTGCATCTCATTACCACTTCCATATGTTTGGCTTTTCTGATGTAGTAAACTTGCTCCATAGCCCACCCGGTACAGCATTGCACTTGCAGTGTGAAACGTTTGGCTACGAGACCCATGACACACAAGTCACAATAAAACGCTACTGATTAGTTATTCTTAGGGTGCTTACTAGGTCAAGATCATATGAGAAAAATCTCATTAATTTACACTGAAGGAGGAACCCGAGCCTCATCACACTGACTTGTGCCAGAAACACCCCATACCATATCACAACATAAAAAACACTGAACACTTTTAGCAATGCCCAAAACACCCTACCATCAGGGTGTTTACAATTGTGTGAGTAAAGGATGATCACATTATATTTGGAAATGTAAAAATGGAGCTGCTTTTTGTAGTAGCTTGCACAATGATTGATCTCCCTTTGTTTCTTATGTCTCTCTGCTGCTTGGTGATTACATGCATCTTGTTCTATTTGTGTCATTGTCGAATTGTGTTTGGCTAAGTAATGTCCAGTACAGCAGAAAGTGGTATTGATCCAGTATGACTGTGAAGGATGGGCTTGAACTCAAGCATTAGCATGGTCAATATTCCCCGAAAGGTCCATCTATAGAAAGAGCAGCATTTCTCTTTGATATTTAGAAATATTAATGATTTTGTAGTTTGAAAGTCAAGCAAAATGTTGGTTTTGCAAATGCATTGTTTACAGCAGGGATTCCCAAAGTTTTTGTCAGGCGGACCAATTTGACCTAAAATGTGAAATTCCGAAATTCCATTGATGTCTGGTTTATTAGGAGGACAATATTTGGCCGAGATACAACTATTTGAAAATCTGGAATCTGAGGGTGCAAAAAAACTCTAAATACTGAGAAAATCACCTTTGATGTTGTCCATATGAAATCTTAGCAATGCATATTACTGATCAAAAATTAAGTTTTGATATATTAACAGTAGGAAATTTACTAAATATCTTCATGGAACATGATCTTTACTTAATGTCCTAATTATTTTTGGCATAAAATAAAAATTTATAATTCTGACCCATACAATGTAGTTTTGGCTATTGCTAAAAATATACCCCATAGACTTAAGACTGGTTTTGTGGTCCAGGGTCACAAATATTATACTTTGGGTATTAATATTGCTTTACGGCATGCATGTACTTCATTGTATTCACAAGAAAACTGAAACAGTCATGTTTCATTTAAAGTAATGGTAGCACTTTATTTTGAGGACAAATTCTCACTATTAACTAGTTGCTTTTTAGCATGCATATTACTAGTATATTGACTGTTTATTAGTACTGTTTTATAAAGCACATATTAATGTCATACAACATATACTAACTATAGGGTTAGGATTATGGTTTAGTTTAGGGTAACTGCGTGTAATTGTTAATATTTTGCTGTTATTTTTAAAGTAAGTACATGTAATCTATAACAAAAATACTGCAAAATAAAGTGTTACTCATGAGCACCAGAAGCAGTCAAGAGAGACAGGCGGATTGTTAAACCTGGAGCTCATTGGACGCTCCCCTGTTTTAAAGGGAAATGATGGCATGGCTGTGTTTGGCCCTCATTTCAGGACAGAGGTTGAATGGGGCATCTGTGGGCATTTGTTCTGATCCCTCTTTCCCAGTTCAGAATGGAAAAGACGAGGAAGAGAGCTGAGAAGATAGAGAGTGGTTTAGGGGTTTGAAGTTTCGGTCTGAAATGGAGGTGGGATTTCAGTGTCCTCCCTTTCCTGTTTTTCTCTTTGCTCCTTTTATGTATCTCTTGAGTGTATTTTTTTTATTTTTTTACATTTGAATGCATCTTTGTGTTACCTTCTTATGCCAAAAAAATTACACTAGGATCAGAAAAAAGTTGACTTCTGGCCAAAAAGAACAGACTTTCAGAAACTGCTGAGTCTTGTTGTGACCGCACACTTTGACCAGAACATAGGGATATCATTCCCATGGTGCTCTCTGTTCAGCCTCCCCCCAGCATTCCTGAGTCCAGCTGTGAAACCTCATTAAACAGAAAAAGAGCAAGATTTTTATTATTATTATTATTTCAGTTTACCTCTGATTCACCGCAATGTCCGAATTATCTTGAGTGCGTTCTCAACAATCCTAATTGAGATTGTAGATAGAGGGTCAATGGTCCATTTGAGAGATAGGTGGCGGTAATGCACTTATACGTTTGTGATCCACCATAAAGCAAGAAGAATAAGATGCATCAGGCGCTGGCTGTTGAGAAAGCACTCGGGACAGTGCTGTGAAAATCAGAGGTAAAAAAATGATATAAATACTGTTCAGTTTCCTGCACAGGCCGATTGTTTTGTGTCTTTACACATCAATAAATCTTCACGAGCCGCAGTGTTTAATTTGGTTTTATTTGTGTATGTTTTTTTGACTCTCAAAACTGTGATTCCCATTCACTTTCATTATAAGACTGACAGACTGCAACGGTTTGAGTTAAATATCTCTGTTTGTGTTCTACTGAAGAAACGAAGTCACCTACATCTTGGACGCCCTGAGGGTGAGCAGATAAACATCACACTGTCATGTTTGGGTCAACTATCCCTTTAAGCAAGTAAAGTAAATAAATAAGAATAAGGCTTATGCATATTTTATTTTTGTATTAAAGAACACAACGGGGCTAGTTGTCACAATGGGAGCCTGCTGTTAATTGAAACTGATTTGAAAAGAATATATTTTCTTGATGTATGAAACCTTTTTGTGTAAGAAATGAACTAGATTTTTTTTTTTTTTTGTCATTTTGGAAATGTTTACATGACACCGTTTTCAACCTTAAGACAAAACTTGGTCAAACTTTATTTTAAGGTCCAATTTTCGCTATTAACAAACTATTAACTATGACTTTTACCTTAGTAAACTCCTAATTACTGCTTATTAATAATTATTAAGGTAGTTGTTAAGTTTAGGTAACGGGTAGGATTAGGGATGTAGAATATGGTCGTGCAGAATATGTACTTTCTAAGTACTAATAAACAGCCAACGTATTAATAATAGCATTTTAATAAGCTGTTTAATCGTGAGAATCGGTCCCTATACTTAAGTGTTACTAAAAACTCTTAATGTGTCTTGGACGTTCATTTCCACGACAAGGTTTTTTTGTTTTTTTTTTAGCCTGACAATGCAAACTTTTGAAAACAGGTCTCAAACTGCAAGTTTTTAAAAAACGATGCCATTATCGTCTCTGTGTAAACTACAGAAATGCTAATTTGGGAAAAGTGTGTCGTTATACGCATGTGTATTACTCAATAGTAATGTTCTTTACAAAGCGGCATCGCCACCTACTGGCCTGGCATGAATAACACAGCATTTTTAGTCATTTTAACTGATCTATATGAACAGGGATCTCTTTGACAACACTTTTCAAAAATTGCGAAAATTTTAGCACATCGTTGTCATGTAAACATACCCTAATAGCTTTTCGGGAGTTTGGGTGTGACCTCACAGAGCTAAACCCTCAATGACACGTGGTCGATCTGCCTGAGATCTAACACACACACACACACTTATTAACTCACACTGACCGAATTACCCAAGAGTTAAACTCACAGCCTAACAACTTTCAGACGTGTTACCCACAGCTCCCACAGTGTCTCTCTTTAAGCCATCTCATCTCTGCCCATTGAGTTTAATGGAAACCACATGCATTACATTCGGCAGGGAAGTAAAAGGCATTTCAAGTTTTACCCTGGACGCCCCGCACGAGCTGAAGGGTGTTTTTGATCCAGTAAGGATTTGACAGCACTGGTTGTATTTGTGATTTCTTTGGAACAGCTATTGCTGTGCTGTGTAATTTAGAGTTTATATTGATGTAATATTTCTTACATCAAGCCATTATCGCGTTATGAGTGTCTGTCAAGGCTTTTGCATAATGATATACTATTTGTAAACCGTGATGCTTGCCAGTGTGTCTTAAAGTTTTTTGCATTTTTAATATGGTTTTGGACTGTTGTATACAGTTTTTTGACAATTTATTTTACAACTCGTGAGGCCTTTTGGGGAGAAATTTTGTAATGCTAAAGATAATGTGTGTTAGCTTGAGGACATTTACATGCTAGTATAGTAGTCCTAAAACCTGACAAAATAATTTAAATGAGGACACAAAAATGTGTTTAATAGAGTTTACTTTCCCTTGTGAAAAAAGTATAGTTTCGAAAATAGCACTTATTATGAAAAAAAGGGAAATGCATAAGTGCGAACTGAATGTAATGTTTCAGACACACTGTTGTATAAAACATTTAAAACATTTAGAGTTGCTGTGGCTCAGTAGGAGAGCATTGCGTTAGCGGTGCAAAAGGTCATGGGTTCAATTCCCAGGGAGCACACATACTGACAAAAAAATACAAATGTATAGCCTGAATGCACTGTAAGTCGCTTTGGATAAAAGTGACTGCTAAATGCATAAAAATGTAAACATCCCTTGTTAAATAAAAAGGAAAATTTAAATGCAAATGCCTGAATTTGTTTCAGTGTAAACTAAAATATACTTTAATGTAATTTCTATCACTAGTGTTCCTGTAGCTCAATTGGTAGAGCACTAGCGCAAGGTTGTGGGTTCGATTCCCCGGGAACACATGATAGGTAAAAATGTATAGTCTGAATGCACTGTAAGTCACTTTGGATAAAAGCGTCTGCTAAATGCATACATTTATTTAATTTATTTTCTATCAATGTATTAGAATATATTTGTAATTACACAGTTGTAATGATGAAGTACTTTAGTATATTTAAAATATGTTAATTTTAAACTGTAAAATGAAATAATGCACTGCAGTTAATTATAATCAAGTATGTTGTATGCATAGCACATTAGTCAGCTCATCAAAATAAGTGTACTTCTTTAAAATATGACAAAAAATTTAAACAATGATTAAAAATGCACATAATTCAACATTTGTTGTAATAAAAGTGGCCTTTTATTTAATTTAATATTATATTAGTTGTAAGTAATTTATATATATATACGTGAGATTTGCAGTACACTACAAGGGCACATTCTGGTATGTTCCTCTCCAGGAAGTTTTTATTTAATTATTTAATGTCCTGTTTTTTTTAGGATATGTCAGTGCAGGAAAGAAAACATAATTTATCAAGCCTTTTACTTCAATACAAGGAAACTTATTTTTGCACTTGATAATGTTGCCGCTCATACTTTTTAGTAGATTTCATTCTACTGAAGACATCGCTGCATCCAAAGTGCTTTCGAGCCCCTCACTCACATGTGGAGCCCAAGCAAGGATAATTTATTAAGCAGACACAACACACGGCCTCATGGGACACGTTAATCAATAATGCTTTACCTGGCAGGACAGACAACAGCCATTTATGCTTTCAGCAGGCTAAAGTGCTCTGAATCGAATGAGGGATCACTCTTACAGCAACTCCAGAGACTATTGAACAGGACTGAATATTTAAATCAGAGTTTTTCATAATCATTATAAATCAAAAGAATCCCTTTAAAACTTAGTACATCAGAATACAATTATGACATAATATATTTGGACAGAATAGACATACATCACGAGGAATATAATAAAATACATTTCTACGATCACACAAATAGTTTTTATTTACTGTACAGTGTGCTCCTCTCTGTTTAGTTGAGTTTTAAAAGATATTGTTTGTCGGCTCGAGTAACACCCTTTGCCTAAAGTAGTCGGCACTATTTCTGGCAGGGCAAGAGCCACTAGGAAACGCTCCGAGCGGTCAATGATGGCTTCTCTTACCCAGGAATGGCATCTGAGAGGCGGTGTTTAAATGAGCTCAGAGCCGAGAATAGATGAGCTCTGTTGGCCGATGAAGGTTTACGACCTCCAGTGAACTCAATGTCATCACTCTGAAAATATGAGCCGTAAAACCTCTTGTTGTGCGCATTTTAGAAAATGGCATTAAAAAAGCTGAATGGAAACCAAGATGTGCATAAATTAGAAAAATGCATATAAAAAAATGTATGCGTAAAATATGCACACAAACTAGATATTCTGAAATGCATGATCCAAAGTCTGTAGTCAAAGTGGTTTGCTATTACTTCCAAGAACTGAACACAACCGCTCTCCAAAAACAGCAGACGTCTTCCTCCGAAAGCATTTAGGTGCAAGTCATTTCTTTTATATGAAAAAAAGACCCACAGTGGCTTCTACTGCAGCAAATGACCTTTTCCCTAGTGATTTTTGGTGCTAGTTTATTTTAGTCGGATTTTGTTCTCTTCATCCTGCTGGATGGAAACCTTTTCATTTGCTAAAGTTTTTATGCCATGTTCCAATTTTGCGCACAAGTTTTGGATGGAAACACAGCTAGCGAGGTTGCGAAGACAACGTGATTGCAAGTGATAAATGTACTATGATGAGAACAGACAAAGAACTGAAGCAGACTAGCAGTATAAATACACAGGACAAGTGAGGGAGAAAATAAGGAACATGTGGGACTGATCGATTAATGGGAATAAATAAACACCGAACCGAAAGTAGAAAACACAGACAGAACTTGATTTGTGTTTTCCAAAAGCATAGCTAGACAACTATGGTCACAAGTCATCGTTACCAACACAGTTAAACAATTTGATGTTTACCCGAATCCATAGTTTCAACAAACAATCACAAAAAGCAACTATAGTTCTCGATCTGTGGTTAAAAGTGTATCTGTGACTTAAACAGATCATGCACATTCACCGTAGTTTTTCTGAATAACTGTGTATTATATATTGAAACAAAATGCACTGCTTATTCTTTGTCTCTTTGTTGTAGATGGACCTGAAGCTACTTTTCATGTCAACATTATTCGGGATCATTTGTTGCAGCAGCGCACAGCAAGGTAATGTGAACTCTGTCGTTTCTAATCCAGTGTATTTGTGTCCAGTGTACTGTAACTCTGTCCGTCTCCGTCAGAATTAATATCCTATGAGGATAACGAATCGTTCTCTCTTCAGAGCGAGTGGTTAAATACTGATGTCAGAGCTCAGAGCTCACTCCACCCAGCGCGGTCAGAGCATTATCTGTAATGGAAAACACAGAGTAGTCATCTTGGCTCCAATTACAGCGAGCCGGAGTGATGTAACTGAATGGAAGCTGTAGATGTGAAACAGTCTCCGTCTCTTCTGTTCTGCAGAGGGCAACGAGTGCATCAAAGCCAACGCTTTATCCTGTGGCGAGTGCATACAAGTGGGGGCTAAATGTGGATGGTGCACTGATACAGTGAGTATTCTGTTCTTTAACCCTCCAAACACATTCACTGACCCGATGTATTTATGCTGAATCACACTCACATTCATGCTGACTAATCAGAGCTGTACTGATAGACCAAGAGCATGATTACGAGTCTGACATCACTACATATTTCAGACATGATATCATATACAACTTGCTGCTGCTCCTGGCCCAAACAGACATAATGCTGAAGAAAATGTTAATAGCTATAGCAGATTTGCCAGGAACAGTAATGACGGATGAATGTTGTCATTTCATTCGTGCTAGGAAATCTCATTGCAACTGCTTCTGCAGGGAAACATCTCGGAGATTTCTTCTGAGAGATTCCTTCAAGGAGCCCTTAAAAGAGATTTCGAGCATCAAGATGTTTCCATGCATCATCAAGTCCACAAATAAGAGACACTACTGAGATACTGTTAGCATTTCAGTTATTTTAGTACATTAAGTTAAACTAAATTAAAATGTTAAGTGCTTGGAAACTAGCTGGAAAAAAATTAGAGAATAAAAAAGTTTTTTGCATTTTATTTAATTACGTTTATTTTATTTCAAATAACATTTTTTAAAATTATAAATGGTTTTAATTTAAGTTTTAGTTTACTAGAATAACCCTGCAGACAAGTACTGGAGGTGCAGGGTACAGTAATTATATCATTAATAATGTCTTATTAACTGATATAACACTGTAAATAAATAATATATATTTTACAGTTACAGTACACATTTCACTACTGAATCTGAAATATTAAATTGTCAAAACACAAAAGTTATTTCTTTAGATTGATTAACTCTAAGATGATTTTCTTTACTAAAGCTTTCTTTTTATAACACACTCTCAATGTGGAAACATGCAAAAACTTTTCTTTTTTTTGACAGTACATGTTTTTTAATTTTATAGTACGTGTTTAATTTCTCTATTGAGGAAGTACACATTAAAACTTACAGTAAACCCATTTTTAATTAAATATGAAAACTATATTTCTGCTGTTATTTCGACATTTCTATTAATCCGTGAATCCTGAAAAAATTAAATGCATCACAGTTTCCACAAAAATATTGAGCAGCACAACTGTTTTCAACACTGATAATAATCAGAAATGTTTCTTGAGCAGTAAATCATCATATTATTCTGATTTCTGAAGATCATGTGACACTGAAGACTGGAGGAATGACGCTGAAAATACAGCGGAGCATCACAGAAATACATTACACTTTAACAGAGATTCACACAGAACGCAGCTGTTTTACATTACAATAATATTTCATAATATTATGATAATAACAACAACGTGAAACACCACAAACATATGTTGAGGGAAACAAAAAGCTTGACAACAGTAGCAATCAAATAATAATTGTAAAGAACTACTAAGGTTGTAAGTTATTTGAATATTTATAATCTTTTTTACAATGGATTTGTGTTATTCACTGCTTCATGCTCGACTCACATAATACAAACAGAAGTTATATGTTCTGTGCATCAGGAGTTTCTGAAGCAGGGAGAGCCGACGTCTGCGCGCTGTGATGAGCTGGAGTCGCTCAGGAAGAGAGGCTGCGACGCCACCGGGATCGAGGATCCTCGCGGGAGCCTAAAGATCCTCAAGAACAAAGCAGTGACCAACCGCAAGAAAGGAGCAGAGAAACTCCGACCCGAGGACATTACACAGATCCAGCCTCAGAAACTCAGCCTCAACCTCAGATCTGGTGCAGACTCACAATCTGAAACCCGAGATGGTGTTTATCGATCGCTGCAAGTAACATTAATGCATTTCTTTGTGAATGAATTGTAATTCCTGTAGGGGAACCTCAGAATATCAAACTGAGGTTCAAGAGGGCTGAAGACTATCCCATAGACCTGTACTATCTGATGGACCTGTCCTACTCCATGAAGGATGACCTGGAGAACGTCAAGAACCTGGGGACGAGTCTGATGAAGGAAATGTCCAAGATCACCTCAGATTTCAGAATAGGTGAGAGTCTTATCAAATCAAAACACAGCCCTCCTGTAGTTTTGCTTAACATATTGTCTCCGTTATATACTTGTTTTTAAACATGTAATAACAGTGTAATATATGTGAAGTATAATGGTTAAATTATTTACTTTTAAAATATATGCATCTCAAATTATAAATGAACCACGTGCTGATTTTCAATACAGCTTTCCATAAAAAATGTAACATATAACAATCTTCACTTGCAAACGTTAAACCCTCAAGCTTTTAGACCTTTAACTCTGTGTTTAGTCACCTACTGTATTTCTAAATGCTTCTCATTAAATGAAAACTTAAACAGCGTACATAATCACGTATGTTAGTCTACTTTGTATGGACTAATTTTCAGTGTTTTCCTGTTTGGGAAACCCTGGCTTAGAATATTACTTTTATAACCTGTAATTATATGATAAGACCTAATCAAAGCTTTCCTTACACTGCCAAATCCATTAGAGACACGAGCAGGCATGCACTTAAAGCTAAGATGCAGCTTTGCTCATTTCCGGACAGGTTTCGGCTCTTTTGTGGAGAAGACGGTGATGCCGTACATCAGCACGACTCCAGCCAAGCTCCTGAACCCCTGCTCGGGGGACCAAAACTGCACCAGTCCCTTCAGCTACAAGAACGTGCTGAAACTGACCAGCAACGGGGCGCAGTTCAACAGTCTGGTGGGAAAACAGCAGATATCTGGCAACCTGGACTCCCCTGAGGGGGGGTTTGATGCCATCATGCAGGTGGCCGTCTGCAGAGTGAGTGAAGGACGACTGTAGACTGATATTATTTTATCAAAGCATTTTTTTTTTTACAATATTTTCTTAATGTCAGGAGAAAAAAAGTGTTTTATGCATTTGCATCTCAAAACGAAACAAACAACAAAACAAACAAATTATGTGTTGACAACAAAGTAAGTACAATTCATTCACACATGCTGTCACGATCATTAGATGGAGTGCCCATGAGCTTCAGTAGAGGGCACTCCACTCAGGACCATTCCACCCATCAACCACCAGATGTCACTTGGACACTAGCACCTCTCATACTGTTGCACCACACCCGAACTACATTCCCCATGAGTCACTGCATCACAATCACCCTGCCACACCTGCACCTCATTCATCAGCCAATTTCCTTGCCACACCTGCACCTCATTTACACACACACATAAAAGCAGCACACTCACTCTCACTCACTGCGAAGTCTTGTTTAGCCAGTCTGACATTTCCGAGCGTTTTTCCCTGTGTTTGTTATTCCTGTGTTTTGACTAGTGATGGCAAAATCGAGGCCTCGTGAAGCAATGAAACAGTTGAACCAAATGTGCCATATTGTTTCGAGGCTTCGAATCAATCCGACACCCGTCTCAACGGTGACACCTAGTGGTCACTTGCAGGTGTTGATCTGAAACAACCTTGCCGAGCCATTAAAAAATGTGTTGTTTTTTTATTATTATAATGTTCTAATATGTGAAGCTTGTAACCTATAGGCTCCTCACTGTGCATAATGTTATTTTGGTCATGAAAAATGAATATTAATAAAAGAAATCAAGCCACAATGTCTCACTTTTTTAGAGATTTTTATTCAAAAATATTAATTTATCTGCTGTGGAAGGACTTAGCCTACTTCTTTTTTTACAGATAATTTCTGAAACTGCTCACCAGGATTTGTGTTTGAACGCATCAGTGAAGCACACTCCAGTGTGATATGCTTTTCAGCTTCCTGGGCTTTGGCAGCATTTCCAAATGCCACATTTTTGAACCTTGGGTCCAGCAGTGTAGCCAGTGCCAAGGCTCTAAAACTCTCATAACCTCCACATCTGGAGTGCAGACCTTCTTGCAGATGTGAGCCTATGAGCCAAAACAGGAGAAACACATATTTATAATAATGACAATAATATGACAGTTATGGCCAATCACATGGGTAGTATGGTCATTGTGGCCTACCTAATTGAACAGTTGATTCCTGCGTTGCATTTCCTTTTTTCTGTGCAAGCTTGTGCTGCAACATCCTGTACAGTGGTATAAGCTTTGAAGCAGACACTCTCTTTTCCTCTGACATCTCTGTTGTTGCGAGTTTGAATGGTTGCAGTATTGACAATGATTGTTCAATAATGTCATAATCAATACTTGTCAGGGGAGCAGTATCATTGTTTAAGTTGGAAAGTGCAGCAGCCACTGGTTCACGTTGGTCATACAAGCGCTGTAGCATGTCAAATGTGCTGTTCCATCTCGTGTCAACCTCCTGTATCAGTTTCAGAGTTGGTCTTCCCATCAAGCTCTGCATCTCCACAAGCTTGTCCTTTGCTTTGCAGCTGGATCTGAACAACCCCACTATCTTTCTGGCCTTCTGGCGTATTTCATTGATGACTGGGGTTTGATCTAGTGCCTTTTTCACAATCAAATTTAAAGTATGAGCAAAACATGGGACATGGTGAAGGTGGAGTAGCTGGGCACTTAGGATCATGTTAGATGCATTGTCAGTCACCATGCACTGAACTTTGGAGGTTATTCCCCACTCAGCCATTAGCAAGGCTTTAGCCTCCATGAGATGCTGGGCTGTGTGGGTTTGGTAAAACCTCCTTACACCCAGTACAACAGTTGCCATTTTTGCCTCTGGTGTTATGTAATGGCAAGTCACACCAAGATATCCATCCATATTAATGGAGGACCACATGTCAGCTGTAAGGCTAACAAATTCGGCCTTTTGTAGGTCCTCCATTGTCTTCTCCTTGGCTTTGTTGTACTTTTCGCTGACCATTATTTTAAGCACCTTCCGGGATGGGAGGACATAGCTTGGATCAAGCTTGTTCACAAATGCCCTGAATCCCTCATCGTCCACGATGGTGAAGGGCTGCAGATCCTTCACCACCATGTTTATAAGAGCCTCATCCAATTCCCTCTATCTGACTTTTAAAAGAGAAGACAAAACATACTTTCAGACAAATACATTGGAAAAATACAGCTTCAATTAGTGCACATCTATTAAAAGTATAGCCTACTGGTTCATTATTTGGAAACCTTCCAGTGTTTATAATCAGTGCTTTATATAACTTATAAACTTTATAAACAGTGTCCCAAAAGGTTGTAATTATATTTCAATTATAATTATATCCCAAACAATGCATACCTTGCTTAGATGGCCCAGCAGTGTCAGTAGCAGGCCTAGGTACAGGGGGAATGCCATCCTCTGCACCCTGCAAAATGGCAGGATGAGTGCTCCTCAAATGGCGCATCATGGATGATGTATTGTTGCAGTAGGCTAGCTGCCGATCACAATACACATCTCACTTTATTTGGGGTTTCTAAATGGAAATGCTCCCACACCACAGATGTACGGCATCTCTTCTGGGGAGCTTCCATTTTATCTATCTATCCAAATCTATCTATATATGAATCGATCTATGTATCTAGATATGTATCTATAATCTATGTATCTATATATGTATCTATCTATAATATATGTATTTATATATGTATCTATAATCTATCTATATATGTATCTATCTATTAATCTAGCTGTCTATATATATTTATATCTATGTATCTATTAATGTGTCACTATATGTATACTCTGTCTGTCTCTAGCCTCTCAGTCAATGTGTTGTGTAAATTTAAATGTAAGTCTAAATTGCCTATAACTAATCAAATCGCACTATGACACTATATCACCAAAAATCCGCTATCTCAAAGTCAAACTCCTCTCACAAAAACCCACGAGGTCAAAATGCGTTTATTTCACTTTTATACAGATGTGCGATTGTGTGGTCTGTTCCCGACCATTCCAATCAAACGCTGATTCGGCGGACCACACCTGATGAAACAATTAGTGAAACACTTCGAGGCTTAGTTTGGTCATAGTCACGTGACATGGGTGTTTCGAATCACGCTTCGGATCAGTGTTTCGACACATCTGCGCTTCGGGATCTCGCAAAGCTTCGGAACGACTGTTTCGCTTCAGCCATCCTTAGTTTTGACCTTTGGACTGTGTATTCCGACTCTGATTCTCCGCTGCCTGTCCCGATCTCTGCTTGTTTCTGGTTACGATTCTGGTTATCCCTGACACACCTGACCCCATTCCTGATCTCTGCCTGTATTACCATTCTGTGGAATAAATGCTGCATATGGATCCGAACGCCTCCGACTCCTTGTTACACATGCATGCATATATTTTCATGTGTGAATGAATTGTGTCCACCACAGAATAAAAAAAAAAAAGTAATTTCAGTAATGGCTTTTTATCTATCAATTCGTGCTTTCTTTTCGAGATTGCTAGTTTATTTTGAGTTTATATCTCGCAGCTGAAACTTAGAGTTAACATCTCACAATTTATATCTCAAAATTTCAATTTATAGACACTATTCTGAGTCAAAATCTTATTTTCTTAAAAACTGATACTTGGTATCTCGCAATTTCGACACTTGCAATTGTGCATTTATATTTAACAAATCAGAGAAGAACAAAAATGTCACATTTTAAGATAAAACTACCAACTGAGAAAAATAAACTCACAATTCTCAGAAAAAGTCAGAATTTTAAGATGCAAGATGCAACAAAAAAAAAAAAAGTCGTAATTAAATTAATTAACAATTAAGTTTCTTTTTTTTATCCCGTGGTGGAATCCGTCTTTCATATTTATTTGCCTGAGCTTAACCAAAATCATTTTTCAAAAGTTTTACGTATCTCTGTCATAATTATACAAAGGTATTTTAAAAACAAAATTTCCAAAAGGAAGACCCATGTTCTTATTTTCAGACTGTCTTTGTGGAGTGCAGTAATATGCTCATTTGTGTCCTCAATCTTGTTTTTGGCCTCAGCTCACTCTTTGTATTCCTTGGCCTCATTTTTATCCTTCTTCCTGTTGTTTCTCAGGAGCACATCGGCTGGAGAAACGTCACTCGTTTGTTAGTGTTCTCCACGGACGCAGGTTTCCATTTTGCCGGCGATGGCAAACTGGGTGGAATCGTGCTTCCCAATGATGGGAAATGTCACTTAGAGAACAACATGTACACCATGAGCCATTATTACGTGCGTATATGACATCTACAGCTGATGTTCAGAGCAGAGTATCGGATGTTTGACAGATTTAGCAGAGCTTTTATGTCCTCTCTTGTCTAGGATTACCCCTCCATCGCCCACCTGGTTCAGAAACTGAGTGAAAACAACATCCAGACCATCTTTGCCGTTACAGAGGAGTTCCAGCCGGTTTACAAAGTAGGTCCACAGATGATCATCATGATGTGTCTGGAGACGCTAGTTTCTTGCACTTGGCCGGATTGAAGACAACTTTTGATTTGTAAAGGTTTCCACCAGTCCTGTAGTCTTTTTCCACACTAGTCAAAACCTTGGAAACTTTATAGAGCTTGCTGGATTTAAACGAATCATAAATGCTAAATATTAAATGTTAGCACATGCACATGATTCCTCAAATCATCCCATACAGCAAAAAAATCTACATTTGCAAAAACATGTTTCAAAATATATGTGTTTAGATATATTTTCTGGCAATATATATATATATATATATATATATATATATATATAAATATGGGTTATTACAACCCGAATTCCGGAAAAGTTGGGACGTTTTTTAAATTTTAATAAAATGAAAACTAAAGGAATTTCAAATCACATGAGCCAATATTTTATTCACAATAGAACATAGATAACGTAGCAAATGTTTAAACTGAGAAATTTTACACTTTTATCCACTTAATTAGCTCATTTAAAATTTAATGCCTGCTACAGGTCTCAAAAAAGTTGGCACGGGGGCAACAAATGGCTAAAAAAGCAAGCAGTTTTGAAAAGATTCAGCTGGGAGAACATCTAGTGATTAATTAAGTTAATTGATATCAGGTCTGTAACATGATTAGCTATAAAAGCTTTGTCTTAGAGAAGCAGAGTCTCTCAGAAGTAAAGATGGGCAGAGGCTCTCCAATCTGTGAAAGACTGCGTAAAAAAATTGTGGAAAACTTTAAAAACAATGTTCCTCAACGTCAAATTGCAAAGGCTTTGCAAATCTCATCATCTACAGTGCATAACATCATCAAAAGATTCAGAGAAACTGGAGAAATCTCTGTGCATAAGGGACAAGGCCGGAGACCTTTATTGGATGCCCGTGGTCTTCGGGCTCTCAGACGACACTGCATCACTCATCGGCATGATTGTGTCAATGACATTACTAAATGGGCCCAGGAATACTTTCAGAAACCACTGTCGGTAAACACAATCCGCCGTGCCATTAGCAGATGCCAACTAAAGCTCTATCATGCAAAAAGGAAGCCATATGTGAACATGGTCCAGAAGCGCCGTCGTGTCCTGTGGGCCAAGGCTCATTTAAAATGGACTATTTCAAAGTGGAATAGTGTTTTATGGTCAGACGAGTCCAAATTTGACATTCTTGTTGGAAATCACAGACGCCGTGTCCTCCGGGCTAAAGAGGAGGGAGACCTTCCAGCATGTTATCAGCGTTCAGTTCAAAAGCCAGCATCTCTGATGGTATGGGGGTGCATAAGTGCATACGGTATGGGCAGCTTGCATGTTTTGGAAAGGCTCTGTGAATGCTGAAAGGTATATAAAGGTTTTAGAGCAACATATGCTTCCCTCCAAACAACGTCTATTTCAGGGAAGGCCTTGTTTATTTCAGCAGGACAATGCAAAACCACATACTGCAGCTATAACAACAGCATGGCTTCGTCGTAGAAGAGTCCGGGTGCTAACCTGGCCTGCCTGCAGTCCAGATCTTTCACCTATAGAGAACATTTGGCGCATCATTAAACGAAAAATACGTCAAAGACGACCACGAACTCTTCAGCAGCTGGAAATCTATATAAGGCAAGAATGGGACCAAATTCCAACAGCAAAACTCCAGCAACTCATAGCCTCAATGCCCAGACGTCTTCAAACTGTTTTGAAAAGAAAAGGAGATGCTACACCATGGTAAACATGCCCCGTCCCAACTATTTTGAGACCTGTAGCAGAAATCAAAATTGAAATGAGCTCATTTTGTGCATAAAATTGTAAACTTTCTCAGTTTAAACATTTGCTATGTTATCTATGTTCTATTGTGAATAAAATATTGGCTCATGTGATTTGAAAGTCTTTTAGTTTTCATTTTATTAAAATTAAAAAAACGTCCCAACTTTTCCGGAATTCGGGTTGTATATATATATATATGATATGATGTCTGTAATGCATTTGAACTATTTAAACACATTTAAATAAAAAGCAACTAGGAACTTTTAAAAATGAAGAAGTATTAAATCATTGTAAATCTATTTTGATCTCTAGTAGGCTATTCATTAGTCTAAATGCGGGCTTCTGTAAAACTGAGATGTATTTTCTTGCACCTGAAATACATTTTAAAATATATTTTGGAATATGAAGGCTTCAGTTTTAAAAACATATATATAATTAATTGAGCTTCACTGTGTGTATATTTAGCATATGTTACTCATCTAAGTAATCAGACTTATAATATTCACCTGTTGAGTGATAAAACAGGTGACGAAATCCCATAAATGTGTAGACTGTGTGTGTTACAAAAGGATAAAGTGTGATATGAATACTTGACTACTGTGAGACACAGTTTGGATCCAGCTCCTCTGTATTTGGAAAGCCACAAGCCCAAGATAGTTTCCAGCTTGATCTGAACGCCGAGGTCATAACTGTTGTAAAACAAACACCTGTGCTGAAGATCCATGGATGTTTGTTTTCTCTTTCTACAGGAACTTAAAAACCTGATCCCAAAGTCTGCAGTCGGGACGCTTTCAGCCAACTCCAGCAATGTTATCAATCTCATCATCGATGCCTACAATGTGAGCCCATGAAGTTTCTTTAGATTATCTGAAGTCTTTGAAGGAACTGGCCTGATTTCTGTTTCCTCTCAGTCTCTTTCCTCCGAGGTGATCCTGGAGAACAGTAAGCTTCCTGAAGGAGTGAGCATCAGCTATCAGTCTCGCTGTAAGAACGGAGTGGTGAACGAGGGAGAGAACGGAAGGAAGTGCTCTAACATCTCCATCGGAGACGAGGTGAGGCCACATCAGCTCAAAGCAACATGCATCATCCGTAGCAGAAGCCGCTAGCCTGTTGTTTTCTGTTTCCAATGCATTCCCAGGTATCATTCAACATTAACATCACGGCTCAAGGCTGTCCCAAACAAGGCAAACCTGAGAGCATTAAGATCAAGCCCCTGGGCTTCACTGAGGAGGTGGAGATCATGCTCAACTTTGTCTGCGAGTGTGAATGTCACAAACACGGCATCAGGAACAGTGAGATGTGTCATAACGGCAACGGGACGTTTGAGTGTGGAGCCTGCAGGTGAGACGCTCCTCACAACAGCCCTGCGTCTGCTTATAGAAGTGCATGTCTTTGTTTCATTGCTAAATAACACGTTACAATTAACACAGTTAACAGATCGATCAGTGTTTAACATCAAAGTATTGTCTGTTTTTGCTCAGTTTTGCCAAAACATACAGTATAGCCACAGCAGAAGCACACAATGTCTGAATGAATCTATGTTTTGAATGAGTCAGCTCAACCAACAATTCAATGGCCCACTCTACTTCTCTACTTCCTGTTGGCCTTCTGTAGCAAATCGTAGCTCCGTGTAGCTGTTTTTATTTTATTTTTTTCTCTAGAATCTTTATCTTACTATCACTCTCTGTTTTTTAAAGTGGTAAAATATAACTTAATTCACACCATATTTCTGATATTATCGAATCAATCTTATCAGATTAACTTTGATCGTTCACTTTTATTTTATTTCCGTGAGTGCAGTACACCTGCAAAGCGCTAGCACTCGTTAGCTTGTCATTAGCGTTTTCATTCGAACCTATCGCTGTTTTCTTTTCTCCTCTCCCTCGCTCCAGTTTTTCACAAGTTCATCAAACAACCGCAGTAAGAATTTTCATCAAGCACGGTGAGTAATGGCTTCTCCTATCATTGTTTCTTGCACCTCTTGCCACATGTACAGTTTATCTATCTCTGTCGCTGATGAGGGATTCACATGTGATAAAGGTAGGGAAATAGTTAGGCTGACAGAGAAGATTTCAGAATAAGAGACACGCATCCAAACTTTAATTGAGGACAGTAAGAATGTTAGGGCTCTAGATACGGCTTTGGATGCGTCTAGCTCAGGGATTCCTGTACATTGTTCGGTTCCGGAAACAGAGCCCCAGCAGCAGGGCAACTGGGTGACGGTGAGGCAGCGTAGTCGTGGGTCAAAACACCGCTCTTCTGTTCCGATCAAAACATTAAACAGGTTCTCCCCACTCAGTGATGCACCCACTGAGAAACCTGATGAAAGTGCTCTAGTTATTGGTGATTCTATTGTACGGAACGTGAATATAGAGACACCAGCCACCATAGTCAAATGTTTACCGGGAGCCAGAGCGCCTGACATCTTGGCAAATTTAAAAGTGCTGGCTAATGCTAAACGTAAATACAGTAAGATTGTTATTCATGCCGGCGCTAATGATGTTCGACTTCGCCAGTCGGAGATCACTAAAAATAACATTAAAGAGGTGTGTGAACTTGCAAGCACGATGTCAGACACTGTAATATGCTCTGGTCCCCTCCCTGCTTACCGTGGTGATGAGATGCATAGCAGATTGTCATCACTCAATGGCTGGATGTCTAAGTGGTGCCCACAGAATAACATATTTTTCATAGACAATTGGACGAGCTTTTGGGGCAGACCTGACCTGTTTAAAAGAGATGGTCTTCATCCCTCCTGGGGTGGCGCCACTCTTCTCTCTAGAAATATGGCAAATAGTCTTAGTGTTTATACTTGACTAACTGGGGCCCAGGTCAGGAAGCAGACAGACTGGCTAAACCGACCGTCTGCTAGCTGCCTCCCGTCACAGAGGTCAGTTAATTCTCAGCACATAGAGACTTTTTCACCTAGATATCACACTATAGAGACTGTGTCTGTTCCCCGAACTAGAAAATACAAAAAAACGTCCAAACCAAGTTAAGATTAGCAATTTAATTGAGGTTCAACAAATAAAAAACAGATGCAATATGGATAAACAAATGATAAAGCTTGGCTTATTGAATATCAGATCCCTTTCTACGAAAACACTTTTTGTAAATAATATGATCACTGATCGTAATATAGATGTACTCTGTTTGACAGAAACCTGGCTAAAACCTGATGATTACTTTATTTTAAATGAGTCCACCCCCCAAGATTACTGTTATAAACATGAGCCACGTCTAAAAGGCAAAGGGGGAGGTGTTGCTTCAATTTATAACAACGTTTTCAGGATTTCTCAGAGGGCAGGCTACAAGTATAACTCGTTTGAAGTAATGGTACTTCATATAACATTATCCAAAGAAACAAATGTTAATGATAAATCCCCTGTTATGTTTGTACTGGCTACTGTATACAGGCCACCAGGGCACCACACAGACTTTATTAAAGAGTTTGGTGATTTTACATCCGAGTTAGTTCTGGCTGCAGATAAAGTTTTAATAGTTGGTGATTTTAATATCCATGTTGATAATGAAAACGATGCATTGGGATCAGCATTTATAGACATTCTGAACTCTATTGGTGTTAGACAACACGTTTCAGGACCTACTCATTGTCGAAATCATACTCTAGATTTAATACTGTCACATGGAATTGATGTTGATAGTGTTGAAATTATTCAGCCAAGTGATGATATCTCAGATCATTATTTAGTTCTTTGCAAAATTCATATAGCCAAAATTGTAAATTCTACTTCTTGTTACAAGTATGGAAGAACCATCACTTCTAACACAAAAGACTGCTTTTTAAGTTATCTTCCTGATGTATCCAAATTCCTTAGCATATCCAAAACCTCAGAACAACTTGATGATGTAACAGAAACTATGGACTCTCTCTTTTCTAGCACTTTAAATAAAGTTGCTCCTTTACGCTTAAGGAAGGTTAAGGAAAACAGTTTGACACCATGGTATAATGAGCATACTCGCACCCTAAAGAGAGCAGCCCGAAAAATGGAGCGCAGCTGGAGGAAAACAAAACTAGAGGTATTTCGTATTGCTTGGCGGGAAAGTAACATATCCTACAGAAAAGCATTAAAAACTGCTAGATCCGATTACTTTTCTTCTCTTTTAGAAGAAAACAAACATAACCCCAGGTATTTATTCAATACAGTGGCTAAATTAACGAAAAATAAAGCCTCAACAACTGTTGACATTTCCCAACACCACAGCAGTAATGACTTTATGAACTACTTTACTTCTAAAATCGATACTATTAGAGATAAAATTGCAACCATTCAGCCGTCAGCTACAGTATCACATCAGACAGTGCACTATAGACCCCCTGAGGAACAGTTCCACTCATTCTCTACCATAGGAGAGGAAGAATTGTATAAACTTGTTAAATCATCTAAACCAACAACATGTATGTTAGACCCTATACCATCTAAGCTCCTAAAAGAGGTGCTTCCAGAAGTCATAGATCCTCTTCTGACTATTATTAATTCCTCATTGTCATTAGGACATGTCCCCAAAACCTTCAAACTGGCTGTTATTAAGCCTCTCATCAAAAAACCACAACTTGACCCCAAAGAACTACAACCCGAATTCCGGAAAAGTTGGGACGTTTTTTAAATTTTAATAAAATGAAAACTAAAAGACTTTCAAATCACATGAGCCAATATTTTATTCACAATAGAACATAGATAACATAGCAAATGTTTAAACTGAGAAAGTTTACAATTTTATGCACAAAATGAGCTCATTTCAATTTTGATTTCTGCTACAGGTCTCAAAATAGTTGGGACGGGGCATGTTTACCATGGTGTAGCATCTCCTTTTCTTTTCAAAACAGTTTGAAGACGTCTGGGCATTGAGGCTATGAGTTGCTGGAGTTTTGCTGTTGGAATTTGGTCCCATTCTTGCCTTATATAGATTTCCAGCTGCTGAAGAGTTCGTGGTCGTCTTTGACGTATTTTTCATTTAATGATGCGCCAAATGTTCTCTATAGGTGAAAGATCTGGACTGCAGGCAGGCCAGGTTAGCACCCGGACTCTTCTACGACGAAGCCATACTGTTGTTATAGCTGCAGTATGTGGTTTTGCATTGTCCTGCTGAAATAAACAAGGCCTTCCCTGAAATAGACGTTGTTTGGAGGGAAGCATATGTTGCTCTAAAACCTTTATATACCTTTCAGCATTCACAGAGCCTTTCCAAAACATGCAAGCTGCCCATACCGTATGCACTTATGCACCCCCATACCATCAGAGATGCTGGCTTTTGAACTGAACGCTGATAACATGCTGGAAGGTCTCCCTCCTCTTTAGCCCGGAGGACACGGCGTCCGTGATTTCCAACAAGAATGTCAAATTTGGACTCGTCTGACCATAAAACACTATTCCAGTTTGAAATAGTCCATTTTAAATGAGCCTTGGCCCACAGGACACGACGGCGCTTCTGGACCATGTTCACATATGGCTTCCTTTTTGCATGATAGAGCTTAAGTTGGCATCTGCTGATGGCACGGCGGATTGTGTTTACCGACAGTGGTTTCTGAAAGTATTCCTGGGCCCATTTAGTAATGTCATTGACACAATCATGCCGATGAGTGATGCAGTGTCGTCTGAGAGCCCGAAGACCATGGGCATCCAATAAAGGTCTCCGGCCTTGTCCCTTACGCACAGAGATTTCTCCAGTTTCTCTGCATCTTTTGATGATGTTATGCACTGCAGATGATGAGATTTGCAAAGCCTTTGCAATTTGACGTTGAGGAACATTGTTTTTAAAGTTTTCCACAATTTTTTTATGCAGTCTTTCACAGATTGGAGAGCCTCTGCCCATCTTTACTTCTGAGAGACTCTGCTTCTCTAAGACAAAGCTTTTATAGCTAATCATGTTACAGACCTAATATCAATTAATTTAATTAATCACTAGATGTTCTCCCAGCTGAATATTTTCAAAACTGCTTGCTTTTTTAGCCATTTGTTGCCCCCGTGCCAACTTTTTTGAGACCTGTAGCAGGCATTAAATTTTAAATGAGCTAATTAAGTGGATAAAAGTGTAAAATTTCTCAGTTTAAACATTTGCTACGTTATCTATGTTCTATTGTGAATAAAATATTGGCTCATGTGATTTGAAATTCCTTTAGTTTTAATTTTATTAAAATTTAAAAAACGTCCCAACTTTTACGGAATTCGGGTTGTAGTTAATTATAGACCAATCTCGAGTCTCCCTTTTCTGTCCAAGATACTAGAAAAGGTGGTATCCACACAATTATATTCCTTCTTAGAGAAAAATGGTATATGTGAGGATTTCCAGTCAGGATTTAGACCGTATCATAGTACTAAGACTGCTCTTCTTAGAGTTACAAATGATCTGCTCTTATCATCTGATCGTGGGTGTATCTCTCTATTAGTTTTATTGGATCTTAGTGCTGCGTTTGACACAATTGACCACAACATTCTTTTGCATAGACTTGAATACTTTGTTGGCATCAGTGGAAGTGCATTAGCATGGTTTAAATCGTACTTATATGACCGCCATCAGTTCGTAGCAGTGAATGAAGATGTATCCTATCGATCACAAGTGCAGTATGGAGTACCTCAAGGCTCAGTACTAGGGCCGCTACTCTTCACGCTTTATATGTTACCCTTGGGAGATATCATCAGGAAACATGGTGTTAGCTTTCACTGTTATGCTGATGATACTCAGCTCTATATTTCTTCGCAGCCCGGTGAAACACACCAATTTGAAAAACTAATGGATTGCATAGTCGATATAAAAAACTGGATGACGAGTAATTTCTTACTGCTAAATTCTGAAAAAACAGAGGTGTTAATTATAGGACCTAAAAACTCTGCTTGTAATAACCTAGAACACTGTCTAAGACTTGATGGTTGCTCTGTCAATTCTTCGTCATCAGTTAGGAACCTAGGTGTGCTATTTGATCGCAATCTTTCCTTAGAAAGCCACGTTTCTAGCATTTGTAAAACTGCATTTTTCCATCTCAAAAATATATCTAAATTACGGCCTATGCTCTCAATGTCAAATGCAGAAATGTTAATCCATGCATTTATGACCTCAAGGTTAGATTATTGTAATGCTTTATTGGGTGGTTGTTCTGCACGCTTAGTAAACAAACTACAGCTAGTCCAAAATGCAGCAGCAAGAGTTCTTACTAGAACCAGGAAGTATGACCATATTAGCCCGGTCCTGTCAACACTGCACTGGCTCCCTATCAAGCATCGCATAGATTTTAAAATATTGCTTATTACTTATAAAGCCCTGAACGGTTTAGCACCTCAGTATTTGAATGAGCTCCTTTTACATTATAATCCTCTACGTCCGCTACGTTCTCAAAACTCAGGCAATTTGATAATACCTAGAATATCAAAATCAACTGCAGGCGGCAGATCCTTTTCCTATTTGGCGCCCAAACTCTGGAATAACCTACCTAACATTGTTCGGGAGGCAGACACACTCGTGCAGTTTAAATCTAGATTAAAGACCCATCTCTTTAACCTGGCATACACATAACATACTAATATGCTTTTATTATCCAAATCCGTTAAAGGATTTTTAGGCTGCATTAATTAGGTAAACCGGAACCGGAAACACTTCCCATAACAACCTATGTACTTGCTACATCATTAGAAGAATGGCATCTACGCTAATATTAGTCTGTTCCTCTCTTGTTCCGAGGTCACCGTGGCCACCAGATCCAGTCTGTGTCCAGATCAGAGGGTCACTGCAGTCACCCGGATCCAGTACGTATCCAGACCAGATGCTGGATCAGCACCTAGAAAGGACCTCTACATCCCTGAAAGACAGCGGAGACCAGGACTACTAGAGCCCCAGATACAGATCCCCTGTAAAGACCTTGTCTCAGAGGAGCACCAGGACAAGACCACAGGAAACAGATGATTCTTCTGCACAATCTGACTTTGCTGCAGCCTGGAATTGAACTACTGGTTTCGTCTGGTCAGAGGAGAACTGGCCCCCAACTGAGCCTGGTTTCTCCCAAGGTTTTTTTCTCCATTCTGTCACCGATGGAGTTTCGGTTCCTTGCCGCTGTCGCCTCTGGCTTGCTTAGTTGGGGACACTTCATCTACAGCGATATCGTTGACTTGATTGCAAATAAATGCACAGACACTATTTAACTGAACAGAGATGACATAACTGAATCCAATGATGAACTGCCTTTAACTATCATTTTGCATTATTGACACTGTTTTCCTAATGAATGTTGTTCAGTTGCTTTGACGCAATGTATTTTGTTTAAAGCGCTATATAAATAAAGGTGACATTGACTAAAGAGACGTTTACTTCATTCCTGAATAAATCAGCCGTTTGAATGAATTATTTCATGTTTTTTATTATTATTATTAAAGCGATAGTTCACCTAAAAATGAAAAAAGAAAAGAAAAATGCCCTTCTAAAGCTGCTTTTGGTATCATGCTTTTCTAACACAACAATGGCCCTAAATAATCTTTTGTGGTTATGATCTTTTTCCGACCAATTTAATGTGATTAACTAGATTAATTGCCACATAATCAATTGAGCCCTGATATAGATAGATAGATAGATAGATAGATAGATAGATAGATAGATAGATAGATAGATAGATAGATAGATAGATAGATAGATAGATAGATAAATCGTGGTAGTCATGGTACAAATCGTGGTAAAAATGCATAATAGTCATTTTGCTCAAAAAAAATACATAATAATAATAATATTAATTAAACAGGACCCATTCTAATGCACAGAGGAAAAAATAAATCTGTATTAAACTTTAATTGTTTTGGTGCTTGAAAACCCCTTTTAGTCTCTGAAGCACAAACACGTACAGGAGAGAGTTTGTATGTGAGTAAATGTGAGCTGTGTCCTCTCAGGTGTAATAAGGGACGTGTGGGCAGGCAGTGTGAATGTCGAAAAGACGAGGTATCCACCGAAGACCTGGACAAGAACTGCCGCAAGGACAACGGCACGGACATCTGCAGCAATAACGGCGAGTGTGTGTGTGGCACCTGCGAGTGCAAGAAGAGAGACAATCCTGAAGAGCGCTACAGCGGCAAATTCTGCGAGTGTGACAACTTCAACTGCGACCGCTCCAATAATAAACTCTGCGGAGGTATGCATGTCACCAATACATCACTCGACAGATCGTTAATAGAAGAAAAGCAGCTTGGGTAGCTGAGGAAGACTGTTTGGAGGTGTTTAATGTGGTGTTCTTCCTGCAGGACACGGCCGCTGTGAGTGCAGGGTGTGTATCTGTGATGCTAACTACACGGGAAGCGCGTGTGACTGCTCTCTGGATGCCTCCACATGCTTAGCCTCCAACAAGCAGACCTGTAACGGCCGAGGGATCTGTGAGTGTGGGACCTGCAGGTGCACCGACCCCAAGTTTCAGGGTCCCACCTGTGAGATCTGCCCTACCTGCCCCGGAGTCTGCACTGAGCACAAGTCAGTGAACACATGCACACCATATATGACACATTAAACTACAGTCAGCACATGCACAGCTTCAGTGATCAACTGCTGTGGACCACTTATACAGCTTTTTATTCTGGACAGAATATAGCAAATATATGCTAAATATATGGTGTAAATGGCACAGCTTTTTCATATTTTATATATATATATATATAAAACTTCAAATGCCAAAATGTATTAGCAAAAATACAATTAATATTAATAATACAATTAAATATTAATAATCAAATACAATATATTGTCATTGTCAAATACAATTAATATAATGTCACAATGCAAAATAGAAAAAAAAACTAATTAAAAATAGTTTCATATTTTGCTTATTATTAGGGTTAAATTTGAAACATAAATATTGTTTGATGTATATAAAAATGTATCTGTTTGTACCAAGAGATAGATGAAAAAATATATTAATATACACTACCAGTCAAAATGTTGTTGAAGGAAGTCTAATGCTCAGCAGGGATGCATTTATTTGATCAAATACAGTAAAAACAGTGGAATATTATTGTAATTTAAAACATCTGTTTTCTGTGTGAATCTGTGTTAAAGTGTAATGTATTTCTGTGATGCACAGCTGTATTTTCAGCATCATTCCTCCAGTCTTCAGTGTCACATGATCTTCAGAAATCATGAAAATATGATGATTTACTGCTCAAGAAACATTTCTGATTATTGTCAGTGTTGAACACAGTTGTGCTGCTCAATATTATTGAGGAAAGAAAGAAAGAAAATGATACTTTTTATCACAGGAATCACAGCAATAAATGAAACTGTATCATACATTGACAGAAAACAGCTATTTTAAATTGTAATAATATTTCACAATATTAGTTTTTACTTTTTTTATCAAATAAATGCAGCCTTGGTGAGCAGAAGAGACTCCTTTCAACAACGAAGAAAAAAAAAGTCGCACTGGTAGTGCAATTTATTTTAACATCTATATTAGTGATGTATTGGCCAATTCTTAAACTTTTTAAGAAGTTGTTTGTATATTTTTATTTCAGCCCTGTAAGTCACCCCAGTTTCTTTGCATTATTACCATTTATATATCTTTGCCTTTTACCGTGTGAAAAAAAGAAAGAGAAGAATCCTAAGTAGGTTCCACAGTTCACACTGACGAAACATGTGTCTCAGGGAGTGTGTGCAGTGCCGAGCGTTTGGCACAGGAGAGAAGAAAGACACTTGTGAGAGAGACTGCAGCTACTTTAACCTCATCAAGGTGAAGGACAGAGAGAAGCTCCCTCAGCCCGTGCAGGCCTTCCCCCTCATGCACTGCAAGGAGAGAGACGCCAACGACTGCTGGTTCTACTACACCTACGCCGTCAACAACACCGAGAGGGAGGTGCATGTGGTGGAGACTTTAGGTGAGGCTTCAAGTCATGGTTTAAATGCCTGTTCCTTCAGTAGCAGTAGTGTTTGTACACTTTCACTGCTGTGCTTGGTTTGGCAGAGTGCCCGGCGGGTCCTGACATCATTCCCATCGTAGCGGGCGTGGTCACAGGCATCGTTCTGATTGGTCTAGCTCTGCTGCTGATCTGGAAGCTGCTCATGATCATTCACGACCGCCGCGAGTTCGCCAAGTTTGAGAAGGAGAAGATGAACGCCAAGTGGGACACGGTAAGCCCGAGAAAAAGAAGATAAAAAAGAGAGAGAGAAAAAAAGCTTTTAAAACAGGATCAAGAAATCTCATCAGAAGTGTCGTTTTCCTCTTTATGAGCGCTCCGTTTTAGGACTTTAGGTTTTTCTGGGTGTGTGGTGGGCAGCTGCAGTGCCCTCTGCTGGCTCACCTTATGAGCACTCATGAAAGGAGAGTGCTTAACAGTACTCAATGTGCACTTGTAGTGGACTTCGGGTCTCATAAGTATATTTAAAAAAACTGTACTTGCTGATAATTTTAATGAAATAAAATGCCGGATAGAGACACTTTCTCATGACACTTAAAGTCCACATGAAATCAAAATTGACTATTTTAACTTTGTTCGCCTAAATTGATCGTTTTGTGCTGAACAATTCATCCATGCTAGTCAATCCACACAAAAAAAAATTTTGGCTTCATAATCTTTAATCAAAATCTGAAAATGCCCCTCCCCTCTGCATTGGAGGACCTTCACTGATGACGTAGGCTTGAGGAATTTGGTGTCTGCTTAAACCACGCCCCTCCAACTGACAGTAGACAGGCTGCCTGTGTGTTTGCGACCATTGACAGTGCGTGAAAGGAGAGATGGCAAGGAGGTGCATTTTTGGTTGTGGAACTCACGGAACACTTTTCCCTTTCCCTAAAATTCCCTCGTTACGGTCCAGATGGCTCGATTTTTTACATTTCGAGGAAGGATGGATAACAGAGTGGTCACGGATGTGCTCGAAGCACTTCACGCGCCGAGTGAACAACCGATTGTAAACTTGCGTTTAGATCTGCCTCCATTTTTTGAATTAAACACCTACTTATCTAGATCCAATCAGGTGCTAGTTGTAAAATAAGCCACGCCCACTATTTTCCTCATTTATTATTCCGTTTCTCTCGGAAATACGTCACAACACTGGAGAAAAGTCGTTTGCAACTTCCGTTTCACGGGGACTTTAAGTACACTTTTTAAAAATGCGCTTAGTAAACATGTCAAGTAATGCACATTTTAAATAATTATTTTAATAATCTTATCATGCATTAGAGAAATACTCTTGATTTTAAAGAAGCACACTTATATTTTTAACTGTAGTGTTATTCAACATTTCATTTCAAGTTAATTTATATTAAATGTACCAAATTACATCTGTGTAATTACAAATATGTTTAAATACATACAGGTTTTAATAGAGATTACATTAAAGTGTTTTAGTTTATTATTAATGTTTGTACACTTTAACCATATTTCAAAAACAGTAGAAGTAATTATGAAATTACTTACATTTCATTTTCACAGGTCAGAATCTGCTGATTCGAAGGAAATGTAGTATGACAGTATTTTAAGGCTATAACCAGGTATTACTCAGCTGAGTAAAATCTTTATCCAAAAGTCTTTATAACCAGTCTGATTTACTTAAATAAATGTTGTTGTTTTATGATTCTAATTTCTTAGATTCACAAAAATGTTTAATTTCAGAATTAGCTACACAAGGCTATACAAGGCTTTTAGTTGCAACTGATGGAATAAAAGTACAAGTTTTTTTATTTATTTGATTTGATTTTTATTCCATTGTGTCTTCATTTCTACTTCATATGCATGCTTTGCTTCTTTTTCCCTTCATGCTCATGAAATCTCTCTCTTATCTCCATCCTTTTTATTCTCTTCACGTGTTGTCATGATTTCAGCTCTTCTGTTTCTTCATCTGTGGTTGATCTGTTGTCTGTCCCTGTCCACTCTCAGACAGACAATCCAATTTACAAGAGCCCTGTTAATAAATTCCAGAACCCAAACTATGATGGACATAAAGCTGTGACTCTATAAGTTTGTATACCTCTCCTCTTTCTGCATGGCTTCTTATCTGTGTGTGTGTGTGTGTTTCTGTACCTGATTTTAATTTTTCCATCCTTGATGCATCAACTGATGTATTTATGAAGTATTTAAGGTATAAAACACTGACTGACTACAGCATGAGCATCTTAATGAGCGTTTAACTTAATAATACATTTTTCTTCACTGGATATTAATGTGCAATGAAATTCTGTTAATATATACGAGCTGCATGTGTTTTATTTTTACCTTTCTTAATTCAAGGTTCATAGCACTTTCTTGGGGTGTAGGTGCATTTAGACGACATGTTGAAGTTGTATAGTGCTGTATATTTAACAATCTGATCTTTCTGTGTTTCACAGGGAGAGAACCCCATCTACAAGAGCGCCGTCACAACCGTGATCAACCCCAAATATGAAGGCAAATAATGGGCATGGGTATCACACACAGGAATGTTTGGAAAGGGATAGGTTTGCAGATATCCTCAATTTCCTTTCAATTGTTTATTTTCTCATCGTATGTCATTCTTTCAGAACAGTATTGTAGGTCTGTAGTAGTGTTTTATGCCGCTTGTCCCTTGCAAACGTGTACAGTTTGTATAGTCTTCAGTTTTTCTTCTTTTAAACCCGGTGTATGTTCACACATTCTCTCTTTGAGTCAAGTGTTTCACTCTAAGTTATGGTGAAAAGGCATCCTTGTATCCCACCCGAAAATGGTGGTGGTGTTGGCACAGTGGATAAGACACATGCCTTTGGTGTGAGAGACCCGGGTTCGAATCCACTGTGAGACACCAATGTGTCCCTGAGCAAGACACTTAACCCCTAGTTGCTCCAGAGGCGTGCGACCTCTGACATATATAGCAATTGTAAGTCGCTTTGGATAAAAGCGTCAGCTAAGTGAATAAATGCAAATGCAAATATCCTGTAGTTTGTAGCCAATCGCTGTAGAAAGCCAAATGTCCTTACACTGCTCATTAGAAATGAGCCCCATTATTGATACATACAGATTTCAGCTAATATATTTCAAACTAAAAAAATGTAATATGGAAGTTGTTATATTTGAACAGTTGCGTATTTAAAGTCAAAGATGAAGCTCTTTGTTGTTAAGACAGTTATCTGGAGAAAATGAAGAAATAGTGTAGTTTTGTGTCCAAATGTTGATATCATATGCTCAAAGGTACAACAACCTTTTTATTTTGTAATAATTTCAAGGGAGCTTAATCAGCAGATGCAGTCATTTGTAAATGTTTGACACAATAATAAATACGGAGCTGAAGGATGATAAACCGACGGCCTGCCACAACACTCAGTCTGCGAGCTCTTTAACGTGCCTTTTTCAGCTTTTCTCAATATTGCGATTTTGAATTTATTTATTAAAAACAAAATCTAAAAGACTGTGATCATGTCTTTCTTTCAAATGTAATAAACAAAAAGGTTTGTTTTTTGGGGTTACTGACACACATGCTTATAACAATATCAAGAATCATAATCGTTCTGTTTAAATAAACCCATGCCTTTCTGAATTAAAATGTTACTTTATTAGCTTACTATACATTTTTGTACATATATATTGTTGAATAGCAGGATGATCTACAAGATACAATAAAATTACAACAATAAAATCTACAATTACAGTAAGTGCAGAAACATTAACCAACAGAGGGCAGCAGCAGATAATCAATCCAGCTGTCTAGGACAAAACCTTTAGCTTTTTAATATATAAACAGATGCAAAATGCAGTTTTGTGTCTTCAGCTGATGTGTAGAGGACAAGAACCTCAGATGACTCACAACAAGCACATATTTACCATCCATCTCACTGAAGAATTCATCCATTTGTTTGTACAGAAGTGATTTATACACTAACAACTGAAGTAAGTGATGATATTATGGTAATCATGAGGATAATGCACTTCTGGCTCAAGATGCTCTTAGGTTCAGCTGGTGATGGTTCTTACTATAAAGTGACCAGATTTCTAAAATGAAAACCGGGGACATTTCCTAGTTGAGTGGTCAAATCTCACTTGTGATTATCTACAAATTAAAAAACTGATAGGCCTACAATTTCATTTTCTGACTATTTAATATTTTCACAAACTGTGAGTATAATTAAACTTTTCAAATTATTATTATAACAAACATATATATAGTTTCAGGAATATTTAATACTGTGTGCAAAACAATCCCACAACCGTATCAGGCCTCGTTATACAGTGCACACAAACAGTATTACTTTGTTTTAACGTGTGTGGTTAGTATGTGTCTACCTTGAAACAAATACTAATATCTTTTGATAACTGAGGATAATAGCGCTCTTCTCCCAGTTCTTCATGGGGAAAGTAATCGTTGTTTTAAACGTGCTGTAAAACGAGGACTGCTCCAGTCGGGGACAGGACAAGACACCAAAAGATTATAGCTAATCTCTCAGAGAAGTGCAAAAGATGCATCTGGATGCTTGCCACAGGGCCTTAACCTTCCTGTCTCTCCCCCATGGATAATGCTACTCTACATCTACCAAAAGAACATCCCTTCGTTTGCATATGTGTTACACTCGGCACTTTCCCAGTTGTTCATAGATACAAAACAAATGAAAGAAAACATTTCATTTTAAATAAGTAGCCCTTTATTTTGTGTTTTTAGCAGCAACATATTGCTTTCACAAAATGAAACGTAAACGTTATCTGGGATATCAAATATAAGACTTTTAGATCATTTTGAGATTGTCAGTAATGCCCTTTAAAGTGCAAATGCCCATATTTTCCTGGTTATTTTGAACCAAGTCGGTCTTTTGACATCAGAAGAAAACTATAAGGTTCTATTTAAGTAAATGAATAGTTCACCCAAAAAGAAAATGCTTTCAATCTTTTTCACTATTTTTAACTTACTTTCTTCTGTGGAAAAAGCAAGTAGTATATAGTTAATTGTTTTACATTTAACCATGTAATGGATGGACTCTGGACATAGACAACCAGCTGAAGATCTTTTGTAGAAAACAAAACATAAATCAACACAAACATAGTATAGACACCTAGGACACACAAGCTTACTGGCGATGTACAGTGACAATAATGAATCTCTTTCATGTGATAAATATTATGCTATATGTCATGTAGTTTTTATTTATTATTATTATTATTATAAGAGAATGGTACAGCTCTGCAAGAGGCAACATTACACACCAGATGTGTCTCAAAACCTAAGGAACTGCCTTTGACATGCAACCGTCAAAATTGTGTGCGTTGCATCAGTCTGATGTGTAAAGCACTATTTGCATGACACACGTAACTGTTTAACTGGCTTAAATGGATAGTTCACCCAAAAATGGCAATTTTATGTTTATCTGCTTACCCTCAGGGCGTCCAAGATGTAGGTGACTTTGTTTCTTCAGTAGAACACAAACAGAGATATTTAACTCAAACCGTTGCATTCTGTCAATCTTATAATGAAAGTGGATGGGAATCACAGTTTGAGATTACGCACCCTGTCCCTGTGTGACAAAAAAACAAAATGTCATCAGAGGTGTCCAAGGACGTCCATGCAATCACAAAAAATGGTCCACGTACAATAGCACAGGTGCAAGGTGAATGTTGAGACAGACCGAGCTCATCCATTTGTGGTTGAGCATATTTCGAAAGCCTTGTTGACGCAGCTGAATGCGGAAAGAGTTTCAGTAGGCAGGAGACCAGTGTTTTTCAATCCTGTTCATAGAGACACAGTACACATTTTCAAACTCTTTCTAATCAAACAGATCTTATTCAGCTTATTAGCTCATTAGTAGACCTGAAATGGATGGGATGGATACGGGAGACATAAAGAATGTATACTGTTGGTGTGCCTCAAGGAACAAGGTAGGGAAACACTGCAGTAGACAGCAAGCTAACTCACTAGGTCAGGGGTTTCCAGTCCTGCTCCTGGAGGCAACCTTCTGGCAGACTTTAGCTCCAATCTGAATTAAACACATCCAGAACAAGCTTATCAAGGTCTTTATTTGCCCCAGAATTTCAGTAGGCCAATGTTTCCCATTTTCAAACTCTTCCTAGTCAAAGACCTAAATCAACTCATCAGCTTGTTAGTGGTGACTTCTAGTCTTGAAATGGATGGGTCAGATAAAGGAAACATCCAAAATGTGTACCAATGTGTTGGTGTGCCTCCAGAAACAAGGTTGGAAAACACTTAAGTAGATGACAAGTTGACTCACTAGATAAGGGGTTACCGATCCTGCTCCTTGAGGTCCTGAATTAAACCTTCAACCTGAATTAAATACATCTGAACAAACTAATCAAGGTCTTTAGGATTACTAGAAACTTCTGGGCAGGTGTGTTGGAGCAAAACTCTGCACAACAGTGATCCTTCAGGATCAGGGTTTGACAGCCTTGAGTTGAGCAGAAGACACAGTACACATTTTAAACTCTTTTTTAATTAAACATCTAATTCAACTCTTCTCCTTGTTAGTAAAGACTCCTAGATTTCAAATGTATGAAACATATAAGGGTGAACTGATTGACTAGGTAAAGAACGTCCAGTCCTGCTCCTAGAAGGTCACTGTCCTGCAGAGTTTAGCTCCAAGCCCAAATTATCTGAACATCTGAACCAACCAATTACAGTGAGGATTACTCAAAATTTTTGGTCAGGTGAGTTAAAGCTAAACTCTGCAAAAGTGGCCTTCCAGGAGCAGTACTGAGCGCCCATGCACTAGATTTTGAGACACATCCACTTCGTTACATCTCATCAGGCAGTCATAGGAATGCAAAAAGTATAAACATCTGTTTTTCAGAGGTTGACGCCTCTGGCGTCCCCAACCTGTCCCCTCAGTAGAAAGCAGGTATAGTGTGTTCGATTACACAGCGTCTGCAGTGCTGTCGCACCAGTCGAAGTGCCTCAGGTGGCACCTCACACTCTTGTACGTTTAGTAACTGCAGCTCGGGACATCCCGCTGCTAGCACCACGAGCCCTCTCCCTGTCAAACTCTCACAGCCTCTCAGACTCAGCCTTCGTAGCCCTTCACAACAGTGTGCTAACACCTCCAACCCGGCGTCTGACACCAATGGGCAGCGGCCAACATCTATAGACCGCAATCGGGGGCAGTTGCGAGCTAAGCGGCTCAAACCCTGGTCCGTCAACCCCTCGCATCCCCGTGCATTCAGGTAGCGGAGCCGCGGACAGTAACGTGCTACATAACGCAGTCCAACGTCTGTTATGCGCATACAGTGTGCCACACTCAGATAGCGTAGGTGGCCCTCCAGGCGAGCGACCTCACGTAAGCCAAAGTCTCCAATAAGAGGGCAGTCGCTAAGGCTAAGCTCACGTAAAGCAGTGCAGTGCAGTGTTAGCTGCCGCAGGGCCTCGTCTGTTAGCCGGCTGCAGCGCCGCAGGTAGAGGTGTGTGAGACATGGACAATGAAAGGCAATGGTCCTCAAGCCTTTGTCCTCCAGTGATACACAGTCTGTCATGTCCAGGTATCGCAGGCCGATCTGCTGTCCATGTAGAGGTGTGAGCTGTAGAGATGCCTCCTCCGTCAGGCTGATACAGGTCACTTTAGGGCAGCCTTAGGGAAAGGGTGGGGATATTATCATTATTATAGTTTATGACTTCGAAAGTACAGTACACCCCATGCATCACTATTCCCGGGTTCAAAAACTCAATCAGATCCCAAAAGCAAACAACAAAGGGTGCAAAGGTAAAAAGTATTCTCAACTGGAATGGACCAGAGTCTTGGACCCAGAAACAGTATTTCATATGCAGAGTTGGGTATAACGAGTTAAACAGTAACTTACAGTGTTCATGTCACAACTTAACAAGTGGATTGACTTGACAAAGCCTTGCTTGACAACTAAAATAGCTTTAAATAAAGTACTGATGTAACAAAAGAAGCGACAGCTCTTTTCTTCCATATTGTGACCATGTATATTCGAGTGAAACAAAAAATAATCGAAAAATAAAAATGTAGGATGAGGACATGATTCTGAGACTTGATAGGTGGATGCTAAGGTGTTTTAGATCCTAAGTAGTTATTAGCAAATTGCTAGCGATTTCTGGGTGGCTGCTAATGTGTTTCTAGCCTTGAAGTCAGTTATTATACTAAATGAATACAAATTAAGGCAAAAGCTATAAGCTGTATTCTGTCCACAGTACAGTTTAAGCTATGTTCTGTCCACATACCTATTCTGACTTCTTAAGACGGGCATGTTATTAACTCTTATAGATTCCTTTCTTCTATAAAACCATCAGACCATTTCTTGTATTTTAAGATATATTTAAACATACGTATGAGCATCAGTTCCGGTTGTTTTGATCCTTTTTCAAGCAATAAATCAAAACTTGCACTGGGACTGCAAAGACCGCTGGGAAAAAGGAAATGTCACATGGGAAACAGCTAAACAGTCGAATAAAATAACTTTGAAATTCTGAAATTTAGAGTCTACATAAGGTTTTCAAATTGAGGTGAATGAAAAAATAGAGAGACCATAGGCCAAAAAAACTGAGAAAAATAATAAAGAAATAAAATCCAGAAACATCAAACCAGACAGTATCTGTTTTTATTTCTATTACAGTTATACTACCTGCTTTTAAAATAAAACATAACCACCAGAATTGTAGGATACTTTTGCAACAAAGGGTGTATTACTTGTGGAAAGCAGAATGCATGCTGTGCCCTCTGCATGATGAATAACTGTACAGTGTGTGACTCTTACAATGAACTCAGCAGACAGACTCTTAATCTTTGGTTGAGTTTAGCAGCCCATCTTTCAAAATCGAGCAGACCTCACCTTCCCCCAGAAAAAGACTGAAAGACTGGCAATGATTCCTAGAGCTCATAATGTTTTTCCCAGAAAAACTTCACCACTTTGAATTACTCCCTGAATAAATCCACAAGCAAACATGGTGTTATGATGCTTAATGGCAGCTAATCCATCACAAGAGCACTTGAAAATGATCAAGATTTAACATGTTTTACTCGTTGACCAGGTAATGGATGTGCCACGCAAATACACACATTTGCAGCCCACCTGTAGCGCAATTTAAAATATAATTTTGAAAGTCTTAAAAATCTCCACAACAATGCATGATATAGTGGTATACATAATATCTCACCTCAAGAAGTATGAGATTTATTAAAAATAAACAAATATGTATTGCAATTGGATGAATTTCATAAGGAAATCTTCAGAGGTCTTAATTAAAAATCTATTTCATCCACTCTTTCCTAAAATTGAGAACAGAAAGAACGCCAGTATGTAAATTTCATGCTGAAAAGCCCACAATCCCACAACCCCTTTTCAAAACCATTTTATTTAGTGTTTATTTAACAATGCATATACAATACATTACGTATAATAAATAATGATGCAATATATCCACATTTTTCTCTACGTAAAGAGAATTAAAATACTTTAAATGTCATAAAAGTAGGCTTTATTTTTATTTTATTTATTTATTTATTTTCTATTTGTGTCATTTCAATTGGACTGAAATAATTTATTTTATCACATGTTCTTGATAGGTTTTATTAGGTTCAATCAAAGACATATGGCAAACCAACTGCAATGTCTGCTAATATTACCTGATATGTCTAGATGTTCCAGATTGGGACACTGGGACACCACATCAAACACTGCTTCGTTGGACACATTATAGCAGCCTGCAACCTCCAAACGCCGCAGTTCTGGACAGCACTGAGCTACCACACGTAGCCCTCGATCAGACAGCCTCCGGCAGCCATTGGCCACGACTGTCTCCAGGGTCAGACAGACGTTGGGAGTGTCCTGGCACAACCGATGGGTGAGCACTTTGAGGGCTCGGTCAGCGCTCAGCAGCTCTCCGGTCAGACGAATGGTACTCCAGAGTCGCGGGTCCCAGGCCAGGTTATACCAGCGGCGGCATGCTCGAGCGCAGCGGCACAGCTGAGGGGTGGACAGGTAAGACAGGACGTGTAGTAAAACAGAATCGGGCAGGATATCAATGAGAGTGGTGGGAGGAACTTTAGAAGGCCGTGGGCGAGTGCCTGGAGGCGGGTGAACCAGGGCAACTGTTTCCCCAGTGACGTTAAAAGATGTGGAAGACGTTTCATGGCCATTTGGGACTGTTTGAGGGGAGACACAGGAAGGGTTTGACTTCAGAATGAGGGCAGGACTGGGAGTGCTTAGCGTCCTCATGCTCAAATCCGAATCTGAAAGAACAAGAAAAATCATAAATACTAGCACCTCCGCTGTTTAATTAACGCTGTGAGTGTACAAAGTGTACAATCGAAAGGTTCTGTGTGTGTGTGCACTTTGGATTGGTTAAAAGCAGAGCACGAATTCCGAGTATGGGTCACCATACTTGGGTGTATGTCATGTCACTTTCATTTTGTGGCTCTTTAATGTATCGTGACAGATCAGCACATGAAGCGATCATCTAGTCCTCTTTACTACTAGTTGTAGCCCAAAAAAAACTTGAATGAACATATTTCAATGTGGAAAGATGCATTTTTCAAGTTTAAGTCCACAACAATTAATCTACCAACTCTGTCTGGATTGTTTTTCAGATTAAATGGCAGATTGTGTGTTATGATTGGTCAGGTGGCCTGTCAATCAAACTCTCAGCAAAAGGTGAATTATTTCAACTAGACATCAGTGGGATTAAATGGATGCAAATGCGTCTCAGATTTGAGAAAGTCATTTAGAAATATAATGTAATTTACTGTATAAAGGTAAGAGAGAACCTGATTCTTGTCAGGAGAGAATGCATTAAATGTCTAGAAGCACAAAAGATCCCAAATATGGAAGCCATCAACTGATTTGAGAAACACGTTTAGCACAAATGGTGTTAACTCAAGCGACACACTTAGGCTCTTTGTTCTCAAAACTGTTTTTGATATCTCGTCATTGAAGGCTGATAAAAGTGTCAAGTTTATCTCAAATGCACTGTGTGCATTTGAAGTGCTTTCCATGGTTGAGTCTGCATTAATGGTCAAGCTTTCATTCTTTGCAGATGTTTCACCTATTTTGGAAAAGATCAAGTGGAAGACTTGGTTGTTTGGCAGATAGCTTGAGAGTTCTCTGCTAGATCTGGATTGCGACCTGGGACGCCTTGCCTGTATTTTTATTTACTTTGTGAGATAAACTGGCTTGTAACTCGCTAAAAAGATTTAGCTTAAAATGTTGACCTATAAATCAAGGCATTACCAAAACCAAAGTCCTGGGTTTGATTCCTAAGGAACACATGTTTAGTTGTAATGTGCTGTAATTGTTTTGTATATGAGATTGAATATATCCATTTCCAAAGTGACATCAACCACAATTCTTACTATTTTTTGACTTGGATTGACAAGATTTAATGATTTTTTTATATATATACCAAGTTAAACATTACACATTCATTAAGCAAAATAACATAACACTGGTAACTAGTCGCCACTGACCAGACTAATTTAAGTTTGCACATACTGAGATGACAACAAACATAATAAATCAAATGAGGTCATGTGACAACAATATACTACTCTCCAAAATGTTTGCTGCATCACATTTAAAGGGACAGTTCACCCAAACAATCTTTCTTTCTTCTGTTGGATACAAAAGAAGATATTTTGAAGAATGTTGGTAACTAAACAGCTGAGGGTAGCCACTGACTTCTATAGCATTTCTTCCATACTATGGAAGTCAATGGCTGCCATCAACTGCTTGGTTACCAATATTCTTCTGTGCTTTATACATACATACATTTTATAGAAATTTCTCTAATGTGACTACACCTACTTTGTTTAAAATTCTTTTTTCACTGAATATTACACTTGATTCATTGCACATAGTTTCAAAGTAAGCACATATTTTACATAAACTGCAATATAATTTGTTACATAAATTATAAATCATAAAGTAACAGTTAAATGCAGTTATGCAGCTAATATCTTGCCACTGACTTACTATTAATTACAATCTTTTCTCCTTAGGTCAGTGTGGGGCTGAACAGTTTTACTGGGTGGATTTACCTTTAGGAAACTGGTTCATAAGCCAACCATAAACTGAAAGATAATGAGGAGAAATATTAGGGGGGAAAGCATTTATAATAAGCTCTTGTCTACCCTTGCTCTCTATTTCACGTCCTTGTCAAGCCTCCTCCACGAAAATGAGCACAAAGGATGAGAGAATGGGAGCAAAACATTTCCAAAGTCTGTCTTTTGGACTCACGGATCCCCATCCCTAAACTCTTGATTAATAGCACTGTGCTAAGCTTCACGATGGTCCTTCTGAGGAAGTGAGGGTTTATGTGTAATGATGCTATCTTTACAGGAAATTTCTGACATGATGGATTAGTTTTAACAGAATTTTCCTCTGCATGCCCACAGGGGGACAACAATGTGCGATCCATACATTGGTTATTTTAAGGCATCTGATTGACATCTGGTTCAGCTAATCAGATCCCAATGGTTATGATAAAAGTAGAGTTTAGTGTACCGAGGGCTGGTCTTCAGAAGAATTACTTTAAGACTAATTTGATCTGTATGCTTTTGCCCCAGACAGTGTTCATCCCACAGTGATTTACTGCATTTACAGGGACAGACAATCTCCTTCCCTTCTTCCTCATGTGAAAATAGTGTGTGTGTGTGTGTGTGTGTGTGTGTGTGTGTGTGTGTGTGTGTGTGTGTGTGTGTGTGTTTGTGTGTGTGTGTGTGTGCAAGTGCAAGTGCAGTAAGTCAAGGAGATCTGTGTTCCAGACTTGACCTGAGATCAGTTTGACTCACGTCTGGGTCATGATGACATACACAGACTTACTCTCTTACTCTCGAGGGAGCTTAATGTCTTCGGCATGACAGAAGACAGCTACACGAACCCCTCCAGACCCTTACAAAGACAGTACCTCTGTATATTATAAACTGTATTATTGAATATAAAGTTACATACATTATTTACATTGATTCCTGCTGACATAGAAGAAGAGAGCGCCTCCTGTGGCAATACTGAGAATGCTGCACACACTGAACCATAAAAGAACTTTCTGTTTTAACATAATGACTATGATAATCTATCCCAATGTCTCACCTATTAGCTCATATTAAAATGTTTCTTTTGGAAAGACAGAATAAATGGAGACTAAAACAGCTGTCATGATGATACTGATGCATTCATTTCTTCTGATTATCATTCCAGTGCTGCATCTGTGACAACTGTGGTATATGTGGGACGGCTCCTGCTTTTGCTCTATAAATACACTCAGGCAGAGCTGTTTGCATGATATCAGTTTATTAAACCATGGCCTGTTTTGACTGTGCAACTGCTGGTGTCTAACGGCACTAAAAATCCACTGCAGGACAAGCTGTCAGACCAAGTAAACCGATTTTACAGAAGGGGCTCTGAATTACCTCTCCTGTGACCTTCAGTACAGGCTTTCTGAGAGGCCACAACCGGCAGCGGCTTGCAGATTCAATCAGCCTTAGGCTTAAAGAGGAAAACACCGTGAAAGCTGAAGGATTCGAGAACGGCAAAGAGGGAATTCACTGCTAAATCCCCTGCTTTCCTCTGCAACTGAACTGGCGGTTCTGGGTGGTCCATTCATATTGCTGGTTCCCTAGGGACACATATGCACTCGGTATCTATGGGTTTGGTGCACACAGCTGGAACGAGCCCCGGGAAGTTAGTTTGGTTCCCACTGTGGTGTAATGGGTCATTACCAAACTGCCCATCAAATATCCCAACCACTCAAAGGACTGACTCTACTCAGCTCACTGCAGAGCACCGGCTTTCATACTTGGGATTCCTGTAAAACATAAAGATGACCATCGGTCCTGCAAGCCCATGTGTTTATTCAAGCACTCTATAAACAATGGAGCAGACTTTTGGCTAGTATCCAGTGTTTATGGATGTGTGTCCTTTGTTTAGGCAATGTAATGACCCCAAGCTTATTCGAACTGACCGTTGGACATTGATGCCAAATGAACCGCTCTCTTGATAACCAGCGTAAGCCATAATGCACAGCATTCCAGTGCTCTTATGCCATGGGTCATTTGAGCAATCCAACACACAGCTGTCACAGAAACACACCATAATGAGATTTAAATCACAGTTCTTTATATACATGTTTGAGAGTTTGCTTTACTTGACTTACTTGATTTGATCTTTAAAGTTGCCTATTCAGAGGGAACTCCTTACTAAATACATTATAATAAAATAAAGGCACAAAAGCTGTCACTGGAGCGGGACCTATTCAAATGGTTCACTTTTGTAACTTATTTACTCTTAACGGATGTTAGTACTGTAAAGGTTTACCTTTTGTATATATATATATATATATATATATATATATATATATGCTTAGATCAAGGGAATGTTCCATATAAAGCCAATCAGTTTCTTAACATTTATTTTTTCGAATGAATTTCTTGTGGCTGAGCGCACATTCTTTCTCCTGTCTGATCCAAAGCCCACAGGACAGAAACTGTGTTGGATTTGGAATCGTAAACAAAGCCGGACTATCTGTTTAATTCCAACTGTGAAACATTTTTTATTCTAAACTTAGAACTAAAACAAACATACACTTGCTAGACAAAACACGGACAAACAATTCAGACAAAACATCTTCCAGGCCTTGAAAAAGTCGTGTATATTAAGCTTGCTATTCTCACAGAAAAACATAATGGGAGGTAACTTGGTACAATGCTATCTGACTATAAACTGCTCATCTGTAAGCCAGTTTTCGGAAGCATGTATGATGTTTCACACTTTTTCCAATCTGTTGTTGAATGTATAATTAGACTTGCATCTCGTCCAGCTGAATGGCCTTGATGTGAACTGCCAAAGGCTGCATATGGCAGAGGAATCCACAGGCATTAGATATCAGAGAAACAGGTTAACCATCTGGTCTTCAACTTGGACAAAGCAAAGCTTGAACATTTCATGTGAGGCCTTTTGGCTGAAGCTATTCCCCAGTGATGGATAAAACAGGACTGATCAAAAAGTTCAAAAGAAGTGATCATTCATAAGGAACATCATTGAATTTACATGTTCTTGAACAGTACATCAACTGAACAGTAATGGGATAAAGACTTTAGGCTTGCATTACAATCAAATCCAGAGGCAAATATCCTGCCCTGTTGCACTACAAGGCAGTTTAAGATGCTCTGAATGTTTGAACACATATCTATGCAGTTGCTACAGTGTTCTTAGTGAGTTAAATTAGTCTGAATGATAATCTGGAGCCAGAAATATAGAAACACTCCAATGTCATTTTGATCTGTAGAGGATCCCCCCCCCCCCCAAACAAAGAAAACAATGGACTAAAACTTATTCACTTTGCTCAAGCAGAGAATAGCAACTCCACCAAAAAACGGAAAATATTTGTCTTTGTTATTTTTTTGGATTTTTTTGGATTCTTATTACAAGAACAAGCAAAAACAAAACAGAGACATTTAACTGTCCAAAACCTGCCACTATGAAATTAAAAGCTTGTTCACACCAGTACGAATGTTAACTCTTTCCTTGTCACTGACAGAATTTTACAGCTTTCCATGTTTTCACTGTTATATGGTAGGTGGCGCTATTTCACGTCTTCTGAAAGAGTACGTAATGTCTGGATTAAAACTAATGTCCTATGTAAGCAGATGCATATGTTAAATAATGATCAACAAACAATATACAGCATATAAAAGTAAAATAAATATCGAGCAAGGAAGTGGACTGCAAGTTTTAGGGGTGTTGATGGAAGCGATCAACTCCATCTATGCTTTGAACAGTGTTCTGAATCCAATCTGGACATAGTCTTTGACAAAAACGCAATTCTCCGATTTTTGCTCAAAATGCTGATTTTGAAAATTAAAAAAAAAAAATTATTATTGTTTATAAAATAATAATAATTAATAATAATAATAAAATAATAATAAATAATAAAATAGATATAAATATAATAAATACAAATTATAAAAAAAGCTCAAGAAAAAGATATATGTCTTTTTGACATTTTGCATGTCCAGATATTCATATAATAAAATATCCTGGTGGCTATGAATTTGTTATTTTTATTTTGTGAAAATTATAAAAAAGAAACTCTGCCACGGAAAGGCACGAAATTACCACCAAATTGTAGTTTTATGTAACAGAAGCAGCTCTGGGCATGTGAACAAATGCGCAAATGCTCCAAATTTTCATCTTGGTGTGAACAGGGCTTAAGGAGTTGCCAGAGTGTTGCTATGCAGTTTTTAAGGTGGTCTGTGGTTTTGGTCCTCACTTAAGTATCTAGGACATCCAGGTCTTTGATGCAAGTCTATGGGATTTTTCTGCCCATTACATGGTACTGTAAGCCTACCAAAATTTAAAAGTATGATTGTTTACAGAAGAAATAGCACATCTCCTCCCAGCACGTTGCATGACTTGAGGACTTAAACCATAAGTATGATCTAATAATTGGATGTTCAGACAACATGGAAAAGCAGTTTCCCACCACCCTGGTCTTTAATGAAGGGCCCCACTGAAACACGTTCAAGATCTCCCTTCACATCCTCAGTAGAGGAGACTCTAGAGCATATGGGTCTTTACTGAGCATGTGCGACCACGGCTTGTCCTCCTTCTGAGAGTTCACCAAGAAAAACAAAAATACCCAAAGGACCTCCTCCAAGGCCTACAAAAAATCTGCTGAAAGGACATTCGATCCGTCTCATTCTGCTCTCCACAGCTCATAGATCATACACACAGCAGAAATATAAGAGAAAAGGCAATACTTGAGGCAAACTAGTGTGTTTTACATCCCTCCCAAGCAGTATTTCACCAGTCAAGACCCAGTCCAGCAGATCTGGTCTGTTTTACACCTAATCATTGGCTTAACTCCATCCGATTTCCATCATGGCACTGCAGTATCATTTAGCACCTTGAAATATAGGCTATCAAAAGTTCTCGAGCAACTTGCCTGGAATACCAAAGATGGAAACATAAGGACATCTGCCCTGACATGTGCACGGCAGACATGGTGAAACTCTTGCAGATCACACAAATCACAGACAAACAGTCATAATGGGTTGCAAGATGTTCTGGGAAGGCCCCCTGCACTACATAGTTATGACAAGAAGCAAATTGTGGCAACTGCTGTAATGTGGTCATGGACATCTGGAGGGCTGACTGACTAAACCCTCTGATTTGGAAAGAGAGGGATTGATGAGGTAATGCTATGCTGTCCAGATTCAGTCGGTAGATTCAGGTTCAACCAGAGAGAAAGCCACACTCCAATATTCCATGAACTATTATCTCCAAGCACATGTTTAGGAACCTCGCGGTTAAAATTGCATCCCTCTTCAGAGAGGTGTTGAATCAGGTTGCAATAAGGTTCGGTCCGATGAGGTTCTACCAAACTTGGCTCCGTCAAATCAGCTCCTGCTCGTGTGACGGTTCAGTCAGAGGGTAAGGACTTGCATACTTTCACAGTTGTGTTTTTAATGATTGAGAAGTTCATACCAACAGGGTGCCTCCTTTGAAGAGCCCAAACACAACTCAGCCTAACATGACTGAGACAGGTCTAGATGAAACACTGAGAACATAACACAAGAACCAAATCTACGGTTTTGACTGAATGAAGTCTTTACTTTTCATTGCCCAGTGCATTCATAATACTTGACAGCTGCCTGGAGATTGGCTCACTTCAAAATTAATGTTCTGTCATTATTTACTCATTCCAAACCTTTGACTTTCTTTCTTCTGTAAAACGTGTCTCAGTGTTTTTATCCATACAATGGAAGTCAATGGGTTCCAATGTTGTTTCGATCCCGATGCTCCACATAACATCTTCTTTTAAGTTCTGCAGAAGAGAGAAAATCATACAGGTCTGGAACAAAACAAGGGTGTGTATATTTTTAAGAGTGAAATTGCTTGGTGCAATAAAGCAGGAAATTATCACAAATTACTTTAAAGAAAATATGAACAGTTAGCCACATGGCAGGCTCATTCATCCATGCACATGAACACATTTAATCTAACATACATACTGCTCAACAGCTTCTACAGTCTTGTGTAAACATGGCTGAAACCTCAGTGTTTGTTTTAATTCAACTTCAGAGAACATGTTTTAGATTTGAGTTATGCTGTTGAGTTTGTTAGGGTCAATTCGACAGAAACAGACCTTAAGAATGCACACATAAAAACTGTGTAAACAGTAGCACAGCAAAAGTAGACAGCGGATAACATCAAAATTGGTATAATTAAATATATGTCATAACTGTTGTTCCTCATACAAACAAATCAGATTTAAACAACAAACATTAGACAAATTATGCTAGTAAGGCTACACATTGCTAAACTTTTCCTTCAAGCCAAGTTTTACATTAGACGTATTGAGAATTAGCAGGGTATCTTCAATATGTGCAAGTCATTTTGAAACCTTACGCTAGTATGCGGAGAGTCTGGAGACAAGTGACTGTCATTGAATCATTGACTCAACTGATTTATTCAAAACCACTGATTCGTTCAGGAACAAAATAAATGATCTGCTGAATTCAGAGCTGTATATAGCATAATACTGTTAATACTTCTGCCATATGGCAAACATAGTAAGAGTAGTACGTAAGTACTGTATGTGGTTCTGAATTCAGCAGATCACTTTTGTTCCTGAACGAATCAGTGGTTTTGAATAAATCAGTCAATGATTCAATGGCACTTGATTCGATCATGCATGACAGTCGATTCTGAATTGGTTTCATTTAGAACTATTTTTGCTGATGGAGAAAGATGAATATACTCCAAAATTGTAAGTTACTCAATATTAACTTCTTGTTTATTGAACTGTTATATTAAAGCAATATCACATTTACTAACATGCTGATCCAGAGCGAACCAAATAAACACATGTGCTTTTATCCAAATTCTGTCTTGATGGAGAAAGTGGTCATTTAACTGTTTTGAAGACAGAGAGATAATTCATTAGTATTCCATCCGAAGGTAGATCCTATAATTGTTTGCTTCATAGAATGTTGTAGCCAGTTCCCAGTGAAATATGAAGGAAATGCCAAAAAGAAATGGATATACCAAACTGCATCTGCATAAACCGCACACTCCCGCATGCCATTACGACATTTGACTTACCGTACCGTTTAATCCACAGCAAAATAAATCTACCATACTCTCCCACATCTCTGAAGCTGAAGGACTTTGGCAATGAAATCGGTCAGAATCAGGAGAAGTTGATTAATATGTTTTCCTTGGGCTGAACTGTCCAATCTGCTGTTATTTAGTGCTAGTCATCAGTAATCAGTGCTGTCACTTGGCTTCACTTAAAACCCCATTACTCCTCAGTGCAGGTCTCTGAAGCCTAGTATAACAAATTTCCACTCATGCTTCTATTGTCTGCACAAGAGAAGATTGACAGTGACACCTCACACAAATCTGTATGATGAGAAAAATATGAAGAGGGACTGTTCGTAATCTAGAAGTTTACAAACAGCTGTTAATAACAGGAGCCCATGATGGAGAAAGAGACCGACAATAATAATAATGATGATGATGATGATAATAGATTCAAAAGTTGTCGAGGCAAACTCCATGTTGACTTGAGAAAGCTGTTTAAAAGCTGGACGTTTAAAGTAGTTTAAAATTTGAATTGGTTACAAAAGCGTAAAGTTTGAAGCTATTAGTATCGTGACCGAGTCGAATCTCTGATAAATGGTCTTTTGGGACTACAGCGGAAATTTTCAATTCTGAAATGTACAGTATGTTTACATAGTACATTAAAGTCTTTAAAAAGAAAACCTCAATGCAACTCTTTGAAAGAGGTAGAAAAAAAAAAGAAAACTGAAGAAAAGTGGCACAGCAAAGTGGGTCAATAATCCCCAGTGCTAACAGCTCTGGTCTCATGGTTTGTTATTCATCCTTGAACAATCTGTAGAGAAGCCACATCTCAAACACATGGGGAGCCAAAGTAAACTGTCCGGTGACAACCATTCCTAGGCCAGGCCTGAACTTATAGTGTGTGTTTTGAACCACATCCCAAACGAGGAATGTGGACTTGTGAGCATTTTAACTACTTTAGCTAAGCACCTCATGAAATTCTCTCTCATGTCGACCATTAATAAGGAGCTTAATTTAGCTATTCAAAAGGTGAGAAATCTATATGTGTTGAATTTATCTTGAAATACAGAGACAGGGGACTCCTTTTAAGATGGCAAAGCAATCCCTAACGCAGTGCCAATTTTAGATGTTTTCCGTATAATGAGAAGATATTTGAGATGTTCCATTGAGCATTATCTTCAGTAGGCTCAAAGAATTTTTATTAGTGTCATAGTGTTTTTTGAAATAAACTCTCAAATATCCCCTGATGTTCAGATGAGCGACGGTGGTCTATGTCCTGTTCCTCTTTCCAGCTGAACAACCGGATGCTTCAGAGATTGTGGAAAACAGGTGAAGGCTGCAGGTGTTCAGAATGTGTTCACTACTTCAACAGTCCTGAGAAACGCTAAGTCTTTCAAAATCAACAAGTACTTTTGTACTGAATACCTAAGAGGAACATCATCCTTCTTATATTTGAAAAGGTCCAACAAATATGGACCTTGAGGCCTGAATTATATGAGTGATGGAAGGATGGTTGGCACAAGACATGCCCAACATTTTAATGGTTTGGTTCGAGACTTTCCCACACTTTGGAAAGCCAGTCAGTGTTCAATCTTAAACAGAGAAGAAAGTGTTCAAGCTAAAAGCACAAGATGTTCCCTGTTAAACTCAGCTGGGCATTATTTTCCATTTGTAGACATGAAAATGTATTTGTTGTAATTGCATTAAAATAAATATATATTTATCCTTTTGAAAATGAATTATTTCCTGGTTTCAGAAGTGGCAATAATTGTGTATATATGCTGGCATTCAATAAATGAGCAGTCACAAAAGTGTTAAGACTAGGTGCTATTCCTATGTGAATATATATATATATATAATAAAATAAAAAATAGTAAATTATCCACTGACCGAAAATTTGCCAAGAGATGATAAAGAAAAGAGAAAGCCTTTTATTTACTTCCATCTCTTTCTTAGATTTAACTGAAGTTTAGATTACCATTTTTTCATTGCAGTTCTTAAAAATTTAGGGTAAGTTGCTCCATTTTATTTACTTAAATAATTATGGCCACATAATCCATACTTTATTTAAATTCACATTTTTTTCATGTTTGATTTTTTTGTTTGCGTGAGTGTTGATTTTAGACCATGTACTACCATGGGATCATGTTTAAATATAATGCAATCATAGTATGTATATTTTTATGTTTGTAGTAGAACCCAGAAAAGCGAGTTCTTTTACTAAAATTACCACACCCAAAAATATGGTGAACTGCCTCCACAACACACACATACAGTATGTGATTTCCCACAGTGTAAGAGCTGGACGTTCACAATGCCAAGGCTTTGCCAGTCGTCCAGGCATTATGTGTGTTTGTGGCATATCCATACTTGGAGAAAGCACACATCTCCTGACTCACAGTATGAAATATCCTGACATTTCAGACACACTCACATGTGTTTGTTATCCTGTGGGAAGCGCCATCCCACACAAGTGGATTTCATCCTTTCATGAAGGCATAAATATAGAGGGATTCGAGGTCTTTACATTGTGTGTGAGGGTTTGTGCATATACACACTTCTGAATATTGTTCACAAAAACAAATCACTCATTTACTCATTAACAAAAAACAAAAAACACAGCCGACAGCTGCACCCAGGTATACAGTATTGAAAATCAACTGTTTGTAAACTTTTGAATGGAGTCATTTTTTTAAATTCAACCGTTATATCTTATTCAGGTCTATACTAAATAAAAAAATAACATGCATTTTGTACGATCCCTCTTATTTTGGCTAAATGAACATTCAGCAGTTTCTGAAACTGATGTTTTGACCACAACTGTCCACTCTAAAATGACTTTCTTATTCAAGTGACGTAGTGTTGCGATCCATTTGCGATCCATTTGCAACTTTACTGAGAGTACTCAGACAATACAGGGTCAAATATCGGCAAGGCCGATTAAAACTTGGCTCTTCTGTAGTTACATCGTGTACTAAGACCGATCAAAAAAATTAAAAGCCGTGATTTTCTAAGCTGATATGGTAAGGAACTATACTCTCATTCCGGCGTAATAATCAAATTCTTGTTCCGTCAGTTTTAGTACACAGTGTAACTCTTTGGTCATTTTTGAGCGAGATGCTAAAGGTCTAATCAGATTCAATGATCTATGCTAAGCTAAGCTAAAAGTGCTACAACTAGACCCAGAGATCGACTGAATGGATTTGAAAACAGTAAACCTCAACTGTTTAACTCTAGGGGAGATGGAAAATGAGCCTATTTTCAAAAAAAAAGAAATTTTATCATTAAAAAAGCATTATCATTTAGTCTTAAACACATTTTGTAATGCAGTGGCATGTGAAATCAAGCTTGAGCAGTAAGAAACACCTGTGTGTAGAATATTATATTGCATTATACAGATAGAGATCCCACGCCAAATAAACAGTCAAAATATTTACAAGCTTTCTGCAGGCATGATTCACGCTAATGAAACTTAAAAGGCTATGGAACCAATAAATGAATGAGTTTGTTTAAACATGCACTGATAAATATAACAACACGGGTCAAATGGTTAGCAGTATGTTCCATGGAAAGGAACAGCCTAGTTCTAGTTCGCTAGTTCTATCAGGTTACAAAACTCTGGAGTGATCTTATATGAGGAATATATCTGCTGGGGAGGTCATGTGGTACATGAGAATATATGATGCATAAGCCAAGCCAAACTCATGTAGGGATTAACAGATTTACTGTCTTTTTTATTAGCTGTTTTTACAGGACAGCACGGGGATGGAAAGGGTGCAGTCCACACCACTGTAATGTAAAAACATCTCGATGATGTTTTCCTAATTTCAAGAGACCCTAAGAAAAACAGCCACACACACACTGCGTTCCTGCAGCTAATATCCAGATATTAACCTGCCCTGGGGATTTTTCCAATCCGCTCGCTCTCAAGACAAACGGCCCACAAGTTGGCTCCAAATGCCAAGTTTGTTTTCAATTTCCAGGTTATCCTACGAGCACATAAGTTTGCTACAAAATGTTAAACATTTCATATGAGAGGGGGGAAAAAGGAAGAGCGAATGTGACTTAGCAGGCATTTTGGCTCATAATGAAGACCAGATGGTTTACCTTCACTGGTAGCCACATTCTTGGGAGCTTTGGTGGGCGTGTGATCAGTGCTGGAGCTCACATCGGAGGAGATACTGGAGCTAGCCTTGCCTGGGACAGAGGGGAAGAAGGAAATAACGTTTTGTGAAAACAGCTTGTTTTTCAGATCATACTTGACTGCATGCATTCACAATCTATATACAGTCGTCTCCATCGCCCAGCTGTGCAGATTCACAGAAGGGTGGGGTGCAACAGTTCCCACTCGAAGTCAATATCATAACATATGCAATAAAAGCACAATTGGACATTTTGGCCCAATCACTCATTCACTTGCTGAACCATTTCTGAAAGCAAGGAAACTCCTCTTGTTCTTAATCCAAAACAAGGTCTGAGGTTTCAATGATTAAAGATTTGGAGAGGAACTCATTACTCAGTGCTCATCAGGAACGCACTGAAGCTGAGCAAAACCCTTCGGTTTACGTCTTCCTGCCAAGACAATATCCGTGACTGGAACAATAGATGGAAGAAATGACTTTAGTATCTCCAACACTGGCAGAGTCTGCAGTTTCTTTATGATCCTCCAAGACAGATTTATCTATCATACATTAGGACATATTTGGCCACTGTGCAAGACAGCGAGCAGAGACCATTCGTGACGGCTTGTTACTTGTATTTGATGATGGTTTATTTAAGAGGTTGAATAAGTTTGATACTTTCACATTAGTTCACATTTGTGGATTTTAAAGTTGGGTTGTTGTTGTAAAAAAAAGGTGTGTTCATTCACAGCCTGGAACGGAGATCCAGACATAAATCAAACACACTACCACCACCCTTTAGATTATGGTTCCCCAATCGCAGGGACAAGCCAGTGTTAAGCGCCTGACTTTTTTTTTTTTATTGCATGAATTTCCATGTTGGTTGATGCGAGTGCTTGATGGGTATTGATCTATCTGTGCACATATTCAAAATGAGCTCTAGTACCTTGAGTTTGTTATTTACAACAGAAAACGAACATTAATTTAGTCTGGATCGGATTGATCAGCAGAAGTTATTAATCCACCAAGAGCGTGATGTCATTAGCTCCTGTAATGTTTGGCCAAAGTGTTTCAAACAATGGATGTGGGACCTACTAATCATGACTAGCTAGTATTATGGTAGTAAAGCAGTGAGTTTTTCATGAAAAGTGCACCCCAGCTTGGCCTTTCTGGCAAAACCCATTTTAGTTGCGTAATGTGATAAATTTCAGACTCATTTTTAGTTGACAAGAAGAAACAAAAAGGCCATGGAAAAGGCCTTGCTTTCTGTAGAAGAAGATGTGAATATGTGTGCATGTGTGTTAATTTGGCACTTCTTCCTCTGTCAGGTCATGAAGTTGAACCACAAGCAGCTCCATGCGAGCAGAGCACAGCTTCATCCCACAAACACCGTTCTCTCTGTAAATAAGTTAGCTTTCTTCTAGCTCTTAACACACATCCATACAGGAGTGAACACACAGAAACACTCTTTTCACACATATAAAGAGGTCATGGAGTTGTTGCAAATCGCCATATGTGTGAACGCCCCTTTACACACCCAAAATGTTGCCAACATATGTCCACCCTGGAAAGCTGTTGTGTGAAGCTCTTTCAAACAAGCTGTCAGATTAGCATGAACGACTCGATGAACTCTTATCACCTCGGTCATAACAGAATAACGTGAGCTGCACTGAACACACTGTAACCAGAGCCGTGACGTGCTGCAGTCACATCAGTGAGACACAACATCTGCTTCAGCTCCTATAGTGGGCAGAATGGGACTCATCCGTCAAGTGGACCCCATGTGCTTTGCACGCCTTGAATTGCGACCAGATACGACTCTGTTATTATGATGTTGCTAAGCAAAGCTTTCACAAAGCATAAGTCTTCAGCTTAAACAGAATGGATGATGGAACTGCACTACTTTGTGGCTAAAAGAGACGCAGCAGCGTTCTTACTCAGAATCGAGAGCTAAAACCACAGATATTTGCTTTGGTGCTGGTTCACAGGCGATTTTCTCAACTCAGTACTGAAAAATGATGTATACAAATGTGGCCTGAAATGAATAAAGGATGATTTGAGGGTGACAATATGGACTACAGGGAAATGAAGAGGTCAGCTCTCAGCTGTTTATTGTGGCATACACACATTTTCTTGAAAATGGGCATTCACAAGTTGAGCACGAGGGTCAACATGGAGACGGGTCATTCTCTAAATGTTGATTTTAGGACTTACAAAAAGTTAGTGTTGAATTAAAGGGATTGTTCATCCAAAAATAAACCTGTTGAACACAAAAGAAGTTATTCTGAAGTATGTTCATAAACAAACAGTTGACGGTACCCATTGACTTCCATAGTATTCCCTACCATGGAAGTCATGGGCTACCATCAACTGTTTGATTACCAACATTCTTCAGAATATCTTCTTTTTGCTCAGCAGAACAAAGAAAATCGTAGAGGTTTGGAACAACTTGAGGGTGAGCAAATTATGAGAGAATTTCCACTTTTGGATGAGCGATACATTTAAGCAATTTCGTTCCTCCAATAAAAGCTGATGGCAAGTTTTATTATTATAAAAAGAAAAAAAATAAACATTTTTTATTTTTATTTTTTTGTAAATATTATTACCAACCATGAATTTGTGACTTGTAACAGTAATACCAGTGACAAATTCTCACATAAAATAAATGTAAGATGGTTTCAAAACAATTTGAAAATCCACACTGATCTATTGAAAATAAATAAATAATAAATTGTGATTTTTTTTTTTTAATTAAAACTTTTCATATGCATATTAAGCATTGTAACTGGTTTAAAGTAACCTTTAAATATATTGCATATATTATACAGGTGTAGATGAACAGAGAATTGATTTGAGATATTCTTTGCTCTCAGACAGGGGCTGAACTTTGACTGAACTCTGACCTGCAAAAATGACAGGTGGAAAATCCCAAAGTCTGAACTTTCTACTTAACTAGGAAGAAAAGAGCTCTGCTTGACTCTGAAAATAAATCTGATTCATTAAGCTTTCAGTCGTTTGCCATCCCAAGCACAGCCATTTCCCATCACAAAAGAGATTTCCTTCGAATTTTCACAAACAGTTCATCACTCATGGCCTGAGTGGCCAGTCCATAATCCATAAATCATACAGAGCTCTTTCCTCCGTGATGGAAATTTCAAATAGTGCTAAGTATTCCAGATGCAGACTAAAAGAGACAGACTGTCCCATGCACACATTCCCACATTTGCCTTGATTTATGCCCATTCTCTGACAATTCAGGCTCTGCATTTATAACAGAAAATCTACCCACTGGCCACGCTTTTGTCTTCTCCAGATGTTCACTGATGGACTGGAGTGCTGTGGATTATTGTGATGTTTTTATCAGCTGTTTGGACTCTCCTTCTTATGGCACCCATTCACTGCATTGCATCCACATTTGGGGTCAGACTTAAGAGCATATGACAGAGTCCTAAATGCATAATGTTTAGCAGTGCATTGCATATGCAGTAAATAATGTTACAGAGCCAAAATGTTTCACTTGGCATTGTTTAGATGATTAGGCAACATCAGCTTTACATTTGTGCTGTTGCACTAAACATGATATTCAGTACAATTGCATTTAAACAGCTCAATGAGCATGAAGTTCATTTCAAGTTAAAATGTAGCCAGTTATATTATCTAAAAATACTTTGCACCTGCTTAGATCATGTTGGTCCGAAGAAAAAAAAAAAACTATGGATTCAAACTCATATTTCTGTAATTGCTTCACACTCTGAGTGAATTGGCATGTTTATGGTGAGGTTAAAGTAGTTGTGAGTCACAAAATCAGACTTTGAGGCACTTCACAATGACCTGTTCGCCTGAACACTTATGATCAAATCACCCAGAGCAGATGTTAGTGGCAGATGTGAACAAGGCCAGAGAGAGCTGACTGTGAGCAGTTTCACACACCCACGAGTGTTGAGTTTTACTCAAAACTGCATAAAGTACACACATCTGCTCCATCATACGGAGCTCAGGACTGTTTGTAAAAATCAGCAGTTACTTCTGGGATCAGAACCGCACAAAAGCGTCTGTGCCGCTAGTGGGACCATATGAAGTTACACAGATGATTACTGTTACCAAACACGTTTCCCAAATATTCCTCTTATTTCCCATGTGCTAGCATTTCCATCCATCTTAATAGCAGTTGCTTATTTGAAACAAACCCCTTTCTTCTTCTTCATCTTCTTGTACCGTTTAATGATGGCTGACAAGCCAACTTATGGTGTATTGATAGATTGGAATTGATAAAACATATATTTCTCAATGTCTTTCTCAACTCTTTTCATGTTCCTTGGTAAATAGAGCACAGTGTAGGAGTACATGCTCAATAGTCTCTTCTTCACTACAGGATATACTATACATAATCCAGTTTGATGTTTCCCTATTGTGAACAATGAATGATTTACACCAGAAAGTCCTGTTCAGAGTCATGTATTAATTACAGTATATCCTCTCTCTCATATTATTGAGGCATACTCTCTTTACCAACTCTCTTTTTTTGAATATTGTGAAGCTGTTTGCCTTTCATTTCCCTGTCATACATACCAGAGTTAAAGACTTCTCATTGTTAATCTTATATTGTAGATTCAATTCAACACAATAGATCTATAATTTGAGGCATTATGCTTGTTCTTAGCACAGGGATAAAAATAAGTAACTCCATGAAGAAGGAAGTCTCCCTGTGCTCCACACTTTATTAAAAAGACATCATATAAAACTCCTTTCTTGGAGATAATATGTACATTGTAGTCAAAGTTCAGTGGATCATGTGAGAACTTGATGGAAACTGACTTCATGTTCACTAAAATCAGATGAAAATACATTGCCAAAATGGTTGAGAAAAGTAAAATCAGTTGTGTGACAATACAGTCTAAGATGAAAGAAAGAAATCCAATTAATACTGTAATGCAGATGCTTAATTAACTCTCCCAACAGCTCTTTCTTTAATTCATGTCATGTAAATTACATATCATGATGGTCATTAGAAGGCCTGTACTCCATCGTGATATTGGGATGTTTTTAGATTGTCATCTGGTTATTTTCATTTATTCTGTTATGTTATCATTACTGTGTAATTACTGTGGACCAAAGTTTCTTTTAATACCACCCATCAAGGATTATAAAAGTTAATTACCTTAACGATCTGTCATAATCTTACCCTATATGTGATTTCATTTTTAATAAACATAGCCAGCCCTTCACCATTACCTGTCTCTAGCCCTTCTAATACCTATATATCTTTTTATCATACAGTATGAAGTAAAAGAAGATGGCAATTTAAAATAAGAGCTAATCCCTAACTTGTTGGAATAATAATGTTTTAGCTTCCAAAACTATAAAACTATAAAAGTACTAAACAGGTTCATAATTAAACTGACTTAAGACAATTTTCAGAGGAAGAAACGCCGTGTTGTGTCGCATCTGTCGCGGTTCTATGTAGTGGGTGTGGTCTGTCGCTTTCCAGTGGTGGTGGGCGTGGTTTAACCTCGCTGGACGCAGATACATTTGCCAGGTAACTACGCCCCCAAAAACACGAGAAAAGAAAGCAGGCAAGCTCTTTTGATAACATGCTTCAGTGATTTGTGCTGTTTTACAGCCTCACACAGAGACAAGTGCGTGGATGGTTTCTGTGTTGACAGGTAGTGTAGAATATTCGATCTTTTTTTCCTTCTTTTTAAATCACTTATGTTTCAGCTTCATGAATTTAGCTGTGCTTTAATATGTACTATTTCTTTGTTATGTTTTACTTATATTAGATCCATTTTCTTTTTTTTCTTTTTTACAATAATGCGCAATCCCCCTCATCTTCAAAACGTGCTTAATTTATTACAACTCACCCAGGGCAACTCTGTATCTTTATTTCTACAACCAAAAGTCCATGCCAGTTACTAAAAACCACCTTTTTTAATCTCACAGAAAGTGCCGTGTTTTAGTTGTTGGAGATCACGTACCTTCACTTCCACACCGTTTGCCATTGTTCGCACCCATCCTGAAGAACACATAGTCTCTCCTCACAGTCAGAATAACACATCTAAACAGTCCGATTACACGAGCAAAGTCCCCGAGCAGAAGAAACTAGGCTTTATTTGTTAAAGTCCTCGCAGATGAGGAGAGAGACGAGCATCACTGGAGAAAAGCTGCTCGGATCTGGACTCTGGAGCGAAGAGAGACTCAGTCACTGTGACTGGAGGAGGACGGGATGAGGGCTGGACCAGCTTTAAAGAGACCCTCCGTTTAAAAGCACACACACCCTGCATCCAGCATTCATCAAATTGTCCCCTCTGAAGCTTACAATGTCTCGGGTATAAGAAACAATATATACAGATAATATAATGTATCAGACACTTACAGGTGCTCGTCATATAATTAGAATATAATCAGAAAGTTGATTTATTTCACTAATTCCATTCAAAAAGTGAAACTTGTATACTATATTCACTCATACATTTCAAATGTTTATTTATTTTAATTTTGATGATTATAACTGACAACTGAGGAAAATCCCAAATTCAGAAAATTAGAATATTACTTAAGACCAATACAAAGAAAGGATTTTTTACAAATCTTATTTTAATTTTACAATTTTACATGCATGAAACCTAATTCACATACACACAAAAAACCAGGTACTGGTAGCTTTGGCACTGTGTGCAGGTGCCAAGTCCTGTTGGAAAATTAAATCTGCATCTCCATAAAGTTGGTCAGCAGCAGGAAGCAGGAAGTGCTCTAAAACTTCCTGGTATACGGCTGTGTTGACCTTTGACCTCAGAAAACACAGTGGACCAACACCAGCAGATGACTTGGACCCCAAACCATCACTGACTGTGGAAACTTACACTGGACCTCAAGCAACGTGGACTGTGTGCCTCTCCTCTCTTCCTCCAGACTCTGGGACCCTGATTTCGAAAGGAAACGCTAAATTTACTTTCATCAGAGAACATAACTGTGGACCACTCAGCAGCAGTCCAGTCCTTTTTGAAGCGAGATGCTTCTGACGCTGTCTGTTGTTCAAGAGTGGCTTGACACAAGGAGTGTGACAGCTGAAACCCATGTCTTGCATACGTCTGTGTGTAGTGGTTCTTGAAGCACTGACTCCAGCTGCAGTCCACTCTTTGTGAATCTCCCCCACATTTTTAATGGGTTTTGTTTCACAATCCTCTCCAGTGTGCGGTTATCTCTATTGCTTGTACACTTTTTTTTTCTACCACATGTTTTCCTTCCCTTCGCCTCTCTATTAATGTGCTTGGACACAGAGCTCTGTGAACAGCCAGCCGCTTTTGCAATGACCTTTTGTGTCTTGCCCTCCTTGTTCAAGGTGTCAGTAGTGGAGTTTTGGACAACTGTCAAGTCAGCAGTCTTCCCCATGATTGTGTAACCTACAGAACTAGACTGAGAGACCATTTAAAGGCTCTGCAGGTGTTTTGAGTTAATTAGCTGATTATAGTGTGGCACCAGGTGTCTTCAATATTGAACCTTTTCACAATTTTCTGAGATAATGAATTTCGGATTTTCCGTAGTTGTCAGTTATAATCATCAAAATAATAATGCAATGAATGAATATACAAGTTTCACTTTTTGGATAGAATTAGTTAAATCAACTTTTTAATGATATTCTAATTATATGACCAGTTGCACTTTACAACATATGAATCAGGGTTTGGTTAAGTTTTTTAAAGATTTTTTAAGAAGGTTTTCAGGATTTTTAAGAAGTAAATAAAACTTAAATAGAATGGAACACAATATGTCAATATGGTTCTTCTCAAAACATAAATGTTTTAGCAATGCATTAATTAAAAAAAAATGCAACTTCCAATAAATCTCCATTACTTCCTCATGACACTGCAAAAGGTTCTTCGTCAGGATTTGGTCTTGTTTTCCAGTGCAAATGTCTAAAGGTTCTTAAATTTAAATGAGAAATTGATTGAAATTAATTGAGTTCATTCTTAAACCAGAACAAATATCTCTCACTGCCTCTGGGGGCTGAAAACTTCTGGTTTGATTCCACACTGATTTCTTCTTATTTTAACTATGAACTTAATTTATTCTTTCTGGAAACAATTTTTTGTGTATGCTGTAATTTTATTGGAAAACTAAATAATACATAGGATTTTTTAAATTATTATTTTTATTAAATTTTTTGCAGTGCATGCAACAATTAATGCCATGAGTTTAAGACTTGTTGCACAAATTTAAGGTATTTTAAAGCCTCAAATTGTGGAAGGGTTGAATTAAGACTCAAGACAGAAAACCGAGAAAACTGAATTCATGTTCACTAAAATCTGATGAAAATACATTGCCAAAATGGTTGAGAAAAGTAAAATCAGTTGTGTGACAATACAGTCTAAGATGAAAGAAAGAAATCCAATTAACACTGTAATGCAGATGTATCCATGAACAGATTTGTCACAAAAAGATTTGGATTTTTATTAACGGAAAAAAGTATTGCTGCATTTCAGAATTGTGTGATACTGGAGGGGCCATTAATAAAATAACATTAATATCAGCGGCATCACATGCTTACCTTTTGGACCAAACTCGTCCGCATCCTTACAATGTGTCCTATTGTTAGTTAGGCTTCTTGTGCAGAATAAAGCCATCTGGGACTATTACCAGAAGCCTTTTACTCGGAACAAAACTGGGATCATACAAAATATTTTATTTTAGTATTTTAGTCTAGGAATGACTTCCACAAAACTCCTATCGATTGGTAAATGCCTGTGACCTTCATGTTGTGGAGACACTATTGTTTGCCTGTGCTGACATTGTGTTTTTGTGCTGATGGACATATATTGTTTTAGACATCAACATCTCTCTCTTTATCAAATTCCTATTATGACAAAGATGAACAAACTCCTGCCGAAGATCTTGCAACTTCATGCTCAGACCACACATTTTTATAGAGATCTTTCTAAATAGCAGTGGCTGTTGTTAAGTATGTATTAGTTTATTATCCATCTATCAAACACAGATCTGAGCACAGTCTGTAAAACATGCCAGGTTGCACAAAAGTTATTTTTCTTGGAACGGAGCTGGAGAAAACTTTTTGGCTGTGAAATCTGAGATTTGGAGAGAACTTTAAAGGTCAGATATTGAAGTTGAGAAATCTGAGGTTTTAGTCATATTAAACATTTCTTCCTTTAGTAGGATGGGGTGCAAATCACTAAAGTAAAAATAAATAAATAAGGCATTTGTCCAGGATCAGGTCAATTTCATACTCCAGAGTCTCCAAAGGTAGCATTAGTAGTAATGTGTTTGTTTTTATTGCTGAAACTTTAACTAACAGCCATAAACTCTCTTAACAGTGCTGCCAGGTCAGGATGTCTCAGTCATCAATTCAATTATCAAAACCAGTTACTATATGTAATGCTTTTAACAGAACTTCACTCCTTTTTTTTTTAACCTTCTATCGTCCTTGTGAGCACGTCTGATGTGAATTCGTCTCTGACATTAATAAAGAAAAAAAAAGTCCAGATGTGAGATTTTACTTCAGTAGTGTGCCTGTATTAACTGCACTAGGTTGCTCTGCATGTGCTTCACATTATCATATGGAAAATGTTCCTTGAAGCTACATGTATGCATGGGCCTTTTAAAATTAAAAATGCCACTTGGTTGGTTTTACAGTTTTTTTAATTAATTTTTAAGTGTGGCTTAAACATTAAAATGGAAATAAAATTCCCAGGCCACAAAGTACAAGCAGACGTTCCTTATTAATATATCACAGATATGAGTTAACAGATGGGAAATCATAGGGAGACTCTGAAGCAACTCTTTTGTTGAGCACAGATTTATAAATGAATCTCACTTCATATTTGGGAAGATGGTTGGCACTTGTTGCATTTTCCAAAATGCGATTCAATAAATTGCACCAGCTGGCAAGTCGCACAGTTTCATCCTCGCCAAAGCTGATTTTTATGTATTAGGTGGAGTGTTAATTTCAGACCCTGGCAGAAATGCTAAGAGTATCTCGTACACAAACACTAGCTAGATTCTGCAGCGCCGTCAGAAGCAATCCATGCATGACATAAATGCATTTAAAAATGCAGCATTTTGCCGTTTGTTTAAGACTCGTATTTTCTCTCTGGAATAAATGCACACTGATGAACTGTGCACAATATAACCAGGAACAGCTATGATTTCTTGATAGCTTAACGAGATTAAACAGCTTTCAATAAGCTTTGAATATAATGCACCTTTATTAAAGATTTATTTAATGATTTGTCTAAAATAGTGTAGGAATTTCCCTTTAAATCCTGTCCTAAAATCTGTCCTCGTGCTACAGAAGCTCTGCAGGAAGTCCACTGGTCACCCAGTGTGAATACACACCCAGAGAAGCACAGGGGGAACGGTCAGCAACAGCATCTGTATTGACATGATCAGAAACAGACATAACACAGGAGCCAGCAGGAGACGCCACGCTCTCAACCTCAGCGGCCTCATGGGACACACCACTGATGACATCACTCTCCATCGCAGCAGAGGACTCTGGGTCAGCTGCAGGTTCGGGACGAGTCGTGCGGCCGGCCACCTTCCTGCGTATGGCCCTCATCGTGATGGGGATGGACATGCATCTGGAACACACACACACACACACACACACAAATAGAAGAAAGGTGAGTGATGATTCAAGGACAGAGGGAGTTTCCAGAGTACAAGCAACATTCTGGGACAAGACTCGCTTTGAATCGTTCTCTCAGAGGATTCTGTCGATCCATAACCTCATTTTTATTTAAAACTAATAGCTCCAGCATAACATTCTGCCATCAGGTTGTTCATCTTCATAGTCTTTCAGACCCAAGGCTTTTGTTCTTCTCTGAAGCACAAATGAAGAAACCCCGAGAGATTTCGGTCCTCTGCGTGTCAAGCACATATGGACCCTGGAGCACAAATGCAGTCTCTGGGGTATAAAAATATATTTTGTTGTGGTGTGACCCGTCTGAATCTTTTTCTACAAAACGCTCTCCAATTACTGCACAGTATGCAGCCGTTTTAATTTCTGCTGATCTCTTTTGTGCCAGATTTACACAAACGGCATTGCAATCATTTTCCAAATGTCATATGTGTGGAAATATTACGAAGTCTGGGAACGGCTGTAAACAGATTCCAGAGACACTGAAGACTGATGCCAAGAGGAGAAAATACTGAATACTGAATTGGGGGTGAAGGGTTTATATGAATGCATCTCGAAGTATCTTTCTGTTTTCAGCAAATAATACATAGTCTTCTTTGCTTCTCGTCTCTGTATAATGCATATCAGTGTTTGTACTGTATGCACGGCTGCTCTGTTTACAGCAGAAACATTTATGAACTTGTGCAAAGTTTTGGGTGAGGAAAGGAATTTTTCTAACTGATGCCAAACAATTTGCATGTGCAAAATAGCCTCATTATTAGTGAGCATGTGCAATAGAGATGCAAAATGTTGGACGCACCGCATGAGGACTCTGGATATGTAGTCGTCCAATTTATGATCCACAAAATCAGGCATCAGAAGTCTGCAGCTCATCTGATGAGAGTCCACCACTGTCACCTGAACTATCACAGAGAGAGAGAGAAAAGAAAAACATTTCAGATAGCATGCAATGAATTTGTTTAATACTGAATATATAGTATAGTGAATCTAATTGTTAAGGTAGTGTGTAATGGTGCTTACGGACAGCCAGGTGGATGTTATCCTCAAGGCTGAATGTAACAGAAAGGCAGTGGTCTGATTCTGGAAGGATCTCACATCTCAGGTCACACAGTAAGCCAGCGTCTACAGTTTATGAGTAGAGACAAGGCAACAACTCTCTTAAGTTATGACAAATGAGCGTGAGGAGGCCAGGAGAACGATGACTGCATGAATAAGCTGTATTAATGACCTGTGAGCTGGCTGTGCTTACTGAAGCAGCTTGCCAGCAGGACGTTGATGGCAGACTGATGGCGAAGGAGATCCAGTAAAGCAGGGACGTGGCCGGGGTGTGTGAAGGGGACTGTTTGAACTAAGGCTCCTTTCCAGGACTCTCGGCCCCAAACGGCCCCAGGGAACACATAACTGTGGTACTCAGAGGCAGGTAATGGCTGTACAACATTAAAGACGGTAACCGAGTTAAATAAGAGCGAAACAGAGAAGAGCACATCAGTGAATGTCTGCTTCTGCTGTCCTAAAACAAACATCGTCTCGCAGCAAAGACAGACAAGTACAATTCAATGCAAGCATTGTAGAGCAGCCAGTATCCTGTAATCTCTCTGTACAGTATGATTATCACGGCAGACGTGGTTGTGTATGTGAAGTGTATAGAGGCTTGGGTTGCAAACAGACCACAGTAAACTGAACCCCGTGTGTCCAGGAGATCTTGGCGTTCAGTGTTGCGCTGGTCTTCAGGAGAAGCTGAGGTAGAGGCTCCACCTGCTGGGGTTTCTCAGCTATAACTGCATCTGAGTGATGTTTGGAGACCGGTTACTTGCTACATTGGTACATGATGTGGTCTCAAAGAAGTGTCTGAATGTATGGTGCACCTGTGATTTTGCCCATTTTGTCTATGAAGGGAATAAGCATGGGCAGCGGTGGCTGTAGTTTGAGGAGAAAGGTGGCTGGGAGTAATTCTGAGCAGGATTCAGTGAGCGGCTGAAACACTGGAAACCTAAAGCACACACAAATAAAGACGTGATCTTGACTGATAAAATAAGGGTCAGAAAAAAAAAATATATCAATATTGCACCATTTATTCTTCTTTCTAGAGTCAGACTGGAGTTGAAAGGAATTGTTCATGGCACTTCCTTTGAGTCAGTGGCACAGATGCGCAGCCGTTAGGAGATGATCACACTTTGTGAAGACAGTTGGTGTGAAACACTGCACTACTCACCCGAAAGAGTCGACCTGAGGTGGAGAAGAGATCAGAGATTCCCTCTGCAGCCTGTGAGAGGCGCCACTGCTTCCTGCTGTTACCAGAGCAATCTGCCCAACACTGACCTCACCTACAGACAACACTTCACATAAACATTCGAAAAAAAGTCACAAAATATTTTTTTAATAAATTATATATTACATTTAAAAATATATATATCATTTTGATTTAGTCTAACTTGATGTACTAAAATTAAATAAACTGAAATTACTAAAAATTATACATTAACACTAATAATGAAAACTCAAAATTAATAAAACCTCAACCGATTAAAAAAATAAAATTGAAGGCATTGATGTTTGCCTACAAAACCCCCACTGCTCTGCACCCCTTTACCTAAATTCATTACTTCAGACTTATGTGCCTCTAGAAGCTTGCTTTCTGCAAGTGAACGTCTCTTGATTGTTCATCCCAAAGAAGCACAAAGTCACTTTTACAGACTCTTAAATGTTAATTAAATTAAACTCAATCCAAGCAGCTGAGTCTTTAGCCATCTTCAAGAATCGGCTTAAAACACATCTCTTCCATCTTTATTTGACCCTCTAACTTTAGCACTCACTATTCTCATCCTATTTAAAAAAAAAAAATAATAATAATAATAAATTTTCTTTCTAATCTTTTGTATTCTATTTTCATTTAATTTATTATACAATTATAAAAAAAGTCCTCTTAACACTAGCTTGCTCTATTCTTTTTCTATTCTATATGTTTACTTTTTATTTATTATATTATTTAAAAGCCCTTGCTAAATGTACTGTGTTTAAGCTAACTGAGACTTGTTATAGCACTTAGCATTGCTCTTTTGTTGATTTTGATTGCTTCTAGTGTTGTCAAAAGACCCGGTACTTCGGTACCAAGTCGGTACTAAAAAAAAATGAAAAGTGGCGGTACCAGGTTTCTTTAAGTAACGTTACCGGTGGTACCGAGTACCCGCTCAAGCCGGTTCTTGACGCACACAGCGCTATGATTTCCACGAAGCAGAAAACGAGGACGGAATCTCAAAATCAAGTCATGATAATGAAACTTACATTTTAATATGGACAATCACAGAATGTGTCAAAGTTAACATAAATTAATCAAATCTCCGTATCAACCATTATCTTTAAATGTTAAGCCGCAAAAGTTGGTTGAAATATGAATCCTGAATGTTCTGCATGTCTCTGTGTGAATGAATGAATGGCAGAGACGTGAGGGGTTTGTTTACTACATAGACTGAAGCGAGTGACGCTTGCAGTAATTTGCAGAACTGTTCTGAGTCACTTCACTAAAACCAGGGTCAAAATAAAAGTAGCCCGTCAAAATAAAAGTTCATTTTTACATAAAGGCATTGTGCTAGATATTACTTTTATTTAGTAGAATGTATGTGATACTGCTACTACTGTGGAATTTTTTTAATAAAACTTTATTTTTTAAAGAAATAAAATAAAAAAAAAATTTCCATGTTTAAAATTTAAATGTTTACATTTCATTAATTAAAAGACAAATTCAATTTGGGTGAAACTTGTTTACGGTTTGTCATAATTATATTACTTGTAGAAAAACTTTAAACATAATTGTAAATAATATAAAGAATGGTATTGGTTTTATTTTTAGTGATAAAAAGTTTATTTTTTTATTTATGCTTTGGTACCGAAATTGGTACCGAGAACCATAGATTTTCACTGGTATCGGTACCGAATACTGAAACTTTGGTACCGTGACGACACTAATTGCTTCCACTGTCCTCATTCGTAAGAGCTTTGGATAAAATCGTCTGCTTAATGAATAAATGTAAATACACACACACACACACACACTAGATTAAAAACTTACATTTACACAAATTAGAAATGCTGCCTTGGCAACGAACAAAAATTAAATGGTTACTAAAATTTTCTAAAACTGACAAAGAGAGAAGAAAATAAACCTTAAAACTAATAAATGACAAATGTACAAAAATTTACTTAAACTAAAATGAAACCTGAAAAAAAATATATATAAAACAATGTTAAAGAAACCTTAAAAAGCCAATTCAAAAACTCTATAATAATAATATATAGATACTAAATAACACTGGATTAGAAGTTATGTGCAAAGTTACTGTTTTAATACCTGTACTTGACCTACTGAGAACATCTAATGGACTAATGTAGTACTCGACTGTCATTGGGGTTCCTGTGATGGAGACGTGAAAGAAGAGTTTAATATTTCATAAAACATGCTGATCCCACACAGCTTTTCCTGGTGTACCCTCTTTTCCTGGCTGGACGTTCCCAAACCTGCCGTTCATGATGAGGTCAACGTGAAGGTCACTTTCTCTCAAAGACCTGGAGGAGACGTGCTCACTGCATTATACGATTATACGACTTTAATCTAGAGAAACATGTACGGCGTTAGCGCTAGTTTCCCACACCTTGGTAAATGGGATATTTTGAAGAGATCTGTTTCCAGGTGCCGGAGACAGGAGTAGATTTTAATCTTGACATCACTGCCAGAGCACACTCATAATTAGAGAAATATACAAGAAGTATAAATTGCTACCTAAAGATCAGAAACCAGAAAGCAATACCTGTCTCCCGAGATGATGTAAAAAGAGGCGAGATCATCCAACTTTAGAGAGAACTCTTGAAATTTATTCATCCTGTGAAAACACGATAAACTTTTACTTTGATTCCAAATGATTTTAATGCATTTCTCTCTTGAAATAAAGAACATTTTGATTCACCTCAACAACTGGAGGAGTGATGGGCTGGACTACGAACACAACCAAACCATGTTTAAGCATTTCAAAGCACCTTTAGCACAATATTACAAGCGCGTGGTCTCACCACCGGAGCTTCGCCGTGATGGGCCACCCTCACATCCTCCACTCTTCCCCCCCGCAGCAGCACCACCTCGATGTAAAACAGGTCTGCTGTCAGGTAACACACCGTCTCTGTGGGGCTCATATGTGACCCCAATCTACAAAAAAACAGGAGTCTGTCAGCTGAAATGACGAGAGTCAACTGCATAGAGTTTAAAGGAAGTAACTGCATACTGTAATTAAACATGGAACTCATCCAGGGTTTTACAATATCAGCAAAGTATTAAATCGTGAGGAATGCAAACAGAGATGTCTATGTCAATACATAGTCTGAAAAAAAATACTGAAACTTAATTTGAACAATCAATTCAGCGTAGATTAAAGGTGTAATTTCGGTCTCTGGTGGCAACATGCAGAATTGCATAAATAATGACTGTTTTCAAACAGGTTTTCCAGAATAATCCCCACTTCTCCCATTGGTTGTTCAGCGATATGGTAAAAGTTACAATGTAATGGAATTAGCAACATCTCTTTTCTTCGGTATTGTGACATAGATCGGAGTGTTTGTTTGTTTTTTTGGAGAAAATGTTTAATAATATCAGATTTTTTTAATTCAATTTTATAAAATTATATTTGGTTTAATGTTGTAAAAAAAATGTCCTCTAAAGTTACACCCGAGCAAAACATTGCACGATGAGGACTCAATCCATCAGTTGTTGGATAATTATGATAAAAAAAAAACTAATACAAATTAAAAATGCATGGATCGTTCACAAAAACAATGTGCATTTAGGAAATAGATGAATTTCTTTTTCCTGACGTCTTTAAGAAAGCAATATTTTCCCTGCCGATTATCTAATATTAATGCATTGAAAAAAAAAAAGGATGTTGCAATCTGAGTGCAATATCTATATGAAGGAAAGGTTCAAACCCTCTTTGTTTGGCAATCATCTCTAGTCTGGACACCATTGCTGTCAAGGAGCACACTACAGACAAAACACACAAACCACCAAGAAACATAAGAAAAAGAGAAAGACTATTATATTAACAGAATTAGGGTTTAATTCAAAGACATCCTCACCATTGAGCGCCTCGTTGATCTTCTGAAGACACTGTGCGATTGGCTCACAGACTCTGCCGTCTCCTTTAGTTTTTTCCTATAAAGAAAAACACTCCTCACCTGCTTGTTTCACCACAGCAAAAACCCCAGAGAAATGACGTTCTGAGACAAAAATATAACCCTAAGCATGTCCTTTAGAGACTTTCCAACCAACACACACCATTACGCACCTTACAGCTGCTCAGAGAAACTCAGATTTAATCATCTTTCTGGAGAGCGACCTGCTGTTTGCGTATTACTCTGGCACTGATCTAAGCAATCCACAGCAGTCTTAAACTCCACATCTGGATTAGATTTGGAAGGTTGTGCATGCACATAATGGCAAACATCCGCGGCTGATGTTTGTGAGAGCCAAGTTTGGACTCTAACGCACAATAACTGACCCAGTCTTGACCTCTTCCATGTGAAATCACCCTGCTTTTACCCACACATGCACATCTGATGCTATACTTGATGTGGCTTGATGTGTCATGTCAATTCACGTACTATAAACACTGTCTGTCCTCATGTTGGACCAGTATGAGTCTTTCTTTCGTGAAAAACAAAGAGAGATATTTTGAAGAATGTCAAAGCTGCTGGATGCTGATTTATACGAGAAGCAGTAAATAGTCTAATAATCTTAATTTCCATCAGACTTTGGCCAACCTGGATGCAACATGTTTGAGATGCCAACTTACATTTCAGCCTATTTATTTAAGGCTTAAAAAGCAAACTTTTTAACATATGGACTATTTAGAGTGTAATAAATCACTATATACTTTTAATATATTCAAACCACTGATGGCACACACAGGTGCATGTGCTCCACAAACTCAGGATCAAAGCCTGAGCCGAGAGAGAAAGCGGATTATCAGCATCATGGTCCCAACAAAGCCGGATTGGAGTGGTTTGGTTTTGTCAGCTTGAGTTAGTTCAACAGGCACAGGCCCCTGCTCTCTTCGCTGGTCACGTGACTGAAAACTACGCACAGAAAAGAACAGCTCTGACCTCTGATAAATATCTGATTTCCTGTTTAGTGTAAAATAGACAGACATGACATATCGAGAGGGAATAAACTACTGGATTTACATGTTTGGACACACTATTTCTGAAAGGCGATGTTCTTACCATACATCTCCGGACCAGCTGAAAGGTCTCGTTCCAAGATTTATCAGCATATTTGGACTTCAAGTCAGACATTAAAGTCTTGGTCTTCTTCATACTTACAGGACCTATGGAGGAGACACACCAGCTGTAAACATCTGCATACTTTATTTTTTTTGCTCGCTTGTTTGTTTTGAGAATTGTTGTTTCCACACACTTCTTCAAACCTAAGTGAAGGCGTGGTCATTTGTAATGAATGTGCGTAACTTCCGGTGTCTGGTATCTAATTATAGCATTTTATGTTACGTTCTTATCATAATCATAAACGCACTGGTTTGTACCACAAAGAGTCACTGCACTTTCTAACACATTAACAGGGAAAGGTTAACTTCCAACACGGCTGGGCGACAGTTAAACTAGATTAGCTACACTAACAAAGCAACTGAAGCTGGTTTAAGATTATTATATTATTATTATTGTCTGCACGAATATGAGATTTCGTTTTACCGCCTTCGCTCTTGGCCTCCATTGTAGCCACGAGTTAACTGCTTTATAGTCCGCTGCTCAAGAGATTTGTCTCCAGATTAATGACACATCATTTAGAGATTGTAAGTATGTAAACACGAGCGGCCAACATTCAAAAATACTTTCCTCTATCTGCTAATTAGTTTCCCGCGTCACTCTAATGGGGGGGAGGGGGAGGAGGAGGAGGAGGAGGAGGAGGAGGGGATCCACTGGCGTGCGCATGCGCAGACAGCCGCTGTGAGTGTGCGCTTCCCTGCGTGGAGAACCGAAGCGGATCCACGTGACCCGCCCGTCGGGATCCTCAGCAGCGCCACACGCCCATGAACTCCGACCGCCGCCTCACCACACATCACGGAGACCGGCTCCACTCGCGGACACGGTGAACACAGGCGCGCTCGGCCCGGATCTGATGACGACGCTCGGGATGTGGAGGCTGCAGTGACGGGAGAGATCAGGGAAGAGACTCCCTCCAGGAGTCCGTGTGTCTGTGCATCACCTTCAGCTGAGCGAGCAGACACAAAGGTAAGATCCTACACATATGCGACCATGAACACTGAGGATATAACGTTAAACCCAGACTGAGTGCTCATAGATGAACGCTAGTGTGTGCGCGCGAGCAAATGACTTTTTCAGAAAGCACTGATACCATAGTAACAGATGCTAATACCATATGCACAATGGCATTGAATTATTTCCATAGAATGGCATAAAATGACGTATTCAAAATAACCATTGAATTGCTAAGTCCCCCTACCTAAAAAACTAAATAAAACATGAGCCATGACTAGTGAGGTAAAACCACAGACATTATGTCATATCATATATCATATCATATATCTCTCACGTCATTATGTGTGTGCTGGACTGAAGCCTGCAGACTGTGAGTGTGTGAATGTGGAAGCTGTTGTTGGGTTCGGCAGACCCAGCCCTGGCCTCTCCGTCTGCACACACACACACTGATGTACTAATGTACACACACACACACACACACACACACACACACACTCGTATTACAGCACATGATGTCTTCTGAGTCAGTCATTCACCACTAATGCTATAGATTGGCCTCAGTTCTTTTCTTCTTGATCTTCTGAAGATGAACGGAAACAGTGTGTTCTGTAGCTGAGCAGCTCTGGGTTTCGCTCTGATGGATGTTTTTCTTGTTAGACGTCAGTCCCTTGAACCCCACTCATACTCTATTATAGCTTTTATTGATATTTTGAAAGAGCTTTTATTGTTTATATATTCAGTATTTATTTAATTTTAGTTTAAGTTTAAGTCGTTTTGTTATGTGCTTGTTTTTTTATTTATTTATATTGTATATTATAGTAAATATTAATATTTCTGTTTCATAATATTAGTATTTCAACCTATTTTGAGTTGGTTGCCAAGGTAACATTTCTAATTTTCATTTTAGTTTAAGTTTTAGTCATTTTGTTGTGTTTTTGTAATTTTTATTATTTTTTATACTCCTATTTGTTTATATAATTATATACTATGATTTAATGTATTACTATATTTAAAATATTATTTTTAAAGTGGTCATATGATGCGATTTTAATTGTTCCTTTCTCTTTGGAGTGTTACTAGATCTTGGCGCATAAAGAAGATCTGTAAAGTTGCAAAGACTAAAGTCTCAAATCCAAAGAGATATTCTTTATAGAGCCCAGCACAGGCCTCAAATTTAGACTCTTCTCCCCAAACAGCTTATATTACTGTTTCAGCTATTAAAAATAGTTCAGTTTTGTATGTAATAGCAAAGTGATTATATATATATGTTTGAACAATTTAGCCTTCTCAAATCATTACGACTTGCCTAAAATAAAATCTATAGATATACTAAAACAGTTTGAACATAAAACAATGTTTAATCGTTAAACCCAGACAAATGTGCTCTGTATCCAATAGTTTGTGTGGAGACGCTTCAGGACATGGAGGCGCCAGCGTGATCACTTGCATGTTTTCTCGGATACCCCATCATTTTTTTTTTCTCATAAGGCAAGAGTAATTCATAATTCGTAACTGTAAAGGGTTTACTTTAATTTTGTTCACTCACAATATCAACACAACGTTGTGCTTTTATAAAATAAAGAAAACAAACATGATGCACTTTCTTCTGTCTGGTCTTGAAAAGGAGCACTTCACAAAAATGAACCGAAACTCATCGAATACATGCCTCACAGACATGATAAATATATCTATAGAAAACTTGAAAGTAGTACTTAAGAAAATAAAACATATCAAAAACTCTTATTATAACCATAATCCATATAGATGCATTTCTTAAAGGCGCGTCTAATGAGGAGATGGTGAGCATTGCACATGACCAATTGGCTCGTTGTTTGTCTTGGTAATCAAATCAAAACTCTTTCAAAATGCAGCTTTTGCTGAAGCATTGGGAACTTTTACTAATTCCCTTCACTCCAAATTCTACCTGATGCTCTGCATGGTCAACTTTAATATTTGTTGCCTAGGCGATGTATAATATTTATAAGAGCCTATAATCATTATAACAGTATTTCCTACAGTAGACTATGTGTGCTCTGTGCATATATGGGCACAATAAAAGGAGAGAAGCTAAATGAGCCCGAGCCCGATCTTAAAAAAAAATAAAAATGGCCCGAACCCGGCCCAAATGGACTCAGCGTGTTGGGACCCAACGGGCTTGCAGACCTCTAATTCTTTATTAAAGTTAAGACTCTGCCACTCCCCCCTAAATGCCTCGTTTAAACACGCCCCCACATGTGTACTTCACTATGTGGAAATATTTGCATAATGCCGCCCAAATGTTGACGCAAAGAAAGAAGTCTGGTTGGTGTTGAAGCAGTCATGTCAGGGAGATGCTGTGTGTATCTAGGAGAAAGAACAAGCACTTTATTTGTTCTTCTGAAAGTAGATGCATTTAGGAATCTTTAAGATTACTTACAACAGAACAGCAACGCATTTTATGGATGACCGTTTCGTGAAGTTAGGAGAAGAGGTCATTCTGACTTTGCTACGACAGTCTGGCGCTTCTGAATCAGCTGCTGGAAGTATGTTATTAGTTAAAAGCCCGGTTTCATAGACAGGGTTTAGACTAAGCCAGGATTAGGCCATAGTTCAATTAGGACATTTAAGTCATTTTTATAAACATGCTTCGAAAAAAAAAAAAATGAAAACATTACTGGGGTGCATCTTGAGACAAAACAAAGGCACTGATATATTTTCTGATCAGTCAATGCTAGTTTATTTCAGTTGAAACATTTTTACATTTTAGTCTAGGACTAGGCTTAAGCCTTGTCTGTGAAACCGGGGGTAAGTGTTTGCTATTTACTGTTCAAATGCGGACATTATTAACCATCTTTACATTTATTTTGAAAGATGAAGCTCGTGATCATAAAAAGGGGTGTTACATTTCCGACGAGTGCTTGGGGTGTTTGGCCAATCACAATGCACTTGGTCAGTTGGCCAATCAGAGCAGGCTGCTCTTGTCAAAAGGAGGGCTTTCATATTGAATCATATTGACCCCTTTAATAAAAAAAAAATAATATTTAAATTTCTTATTTAACAGTTTTAGTATTTAGTACTTTTTTCTTCATCTGATCCAGGTAGACGCGAGCAGTACATGATCTGCCCCCTGACTTCAGTGACCTTCAGCATCTTCACAGCCTCCTTGACCCGACCCACAAGCCTCACAGTCCCGCCCCCTAGCATCCGTTACCATGGCAACAGCCAAGCCCAAAGGGCAGAACTCGCTGGCTCTGCACAAGGTGATCATGGTTGGGAGCGGCGGAGTGGGGAAGTCCGCTTTAACTTTGCAGTTCATGTATGATGAGGTGAGGATGCCTTTCACACATGACTACAATGATTCGACCCCACAGAAATCATCAAAATGTAGAAATGTCCGGTGTTCATGTAATAATTTTATGAATCACCTTTGTGTTTGTTATTCTGTAAAATGCTAGCAGTTTAACATGAACGAACAATACATTCATTACAGTATTTATTAATCCTTCTTAATGTTAGTTAATGAGAATACAGTTGTTCATTGTTCAGAGTGCATTAACTGTTAACAAGCACAACTGTTGATTTTAATAATGACTTAGTAAATGTTGAAATTAACATGAACTATGATTAATAAATTCTTAGTTTAACTAAAGTTGTTAACTAATGTTAACTAATCAACCTTATTGTAAAGTGTTACCAATATTAATATAAATTCTGTCCAGTTTTATTGTTACTTTCAGTAAAAGTGTGGTTATTTTATTGGCTGTTTTTTTATTTTTTTTTATTCAGTGTCATTAAAATTTAGTTCCATTTAAAATGTCTTACAAAATTAATTTATATTATTTAATAACATAATAAATAATAATTACAAAGCATTGCCATAGCCAAGTGCATCCAGAATTTTCGGTTTCTGCTTCGGCCAAGAATTTTCATTTCGGTGAATTTTCCCTAGATGTAAAGACAACGTTTTATTTAATTTAATTTAAATCTAACAGTAATTTACTTTCAAATGCCACAATTTCTGAAAGGTTTGAACAACTTTTTTGTACAACTTCGTCGCAATGTAATATCTCAATATATCACAGAATATCGCAATATATTTAAATAATATAGTATCGTGATAATATCGTATCATGAGGCCTCTGGTGATTCCCACCCCTAGCAGCTAGACTTCTAACAACTCGGCTTGCATGTTTTTAGTTAGTTTGCGAACAGTATTAAGTATAACTAAAACAACTTTAAAAATGTTACTTTACATAATAAAATGAATATAAAAAAATTATAATTGCTAATTAATTTTAATTTACTTTAACTTGATGTACTATATAACAAACTAAAATAAATATAAAATGTTTTTTTTTTACATTTAGATTAGAATTTAATATGTATAAAATATTTTATTTGTCTTGTGGCCCGCTTGGAAGTTTGCTGAGGCACTGGTGTTTTCATAATCAGTTAAAGGTCATAAACTACTTAAATAAAACCCGATAAGCATGTGTCAGTCCATATCTGTCCACATATAAACACTCGACAGATCTTCTGTCCCTCAGTTTGTGGAAGACTACGAGCCCACGAAAGCTGACAGCTACAGGAAGAAGGTGGTTCTGGATGGCGAGGAGGTGCAGATAGATATTCTGGACACAGCCGGTCAGGAGGACTATGCAGCTATCCGGGATAACTACTTCCGCAGCGGCGAGGGCTTCCTCTGCGTTTTCTCCATCACCGAATTAGAGTCTTTTGCAGCGACTGCTGATTTCAGGTGATTTACAGATCTGAGCTTATTTAAAAGAGCTGCATTGATTTTAGACTTAATCTGTTGCTCTTTAACTGATGATCTTGTTTATGGCCAGATCTTTTTTGTCTGATTGAATTAGGGTTGGGCCACAGTGGTCGATTATGGTAGTGGTACATCGAGTGACTAGTCTACTATTTAATCTATTTTTTGTAATGGTTCTTTAATTCGATGTTTAATAGCAAAAACGTTTAATCCCCAAAATCATTATTTTTGCAAAGGCATTATTATTTGTTTCATTGCTTTTGTGTAAATATTGAGTTGTAGGTGCTACATAAACACTTAATGGTACTCTCTCACTCAGAGAGCAGATTCTGCGGGTGAAGGAAGATGAGAACGTCCCCTTCCTGTTGGTGGGAAATAAGTCGGATCTGGAGGACAGGAGACAGGTGAACGCCGACGAGGCCAAAGCCAGAGCGGATCAGTGGGGCGTGTGCTACGTGGAGACGTCTGCTAAAACCAGAGCCAACGTAGACAAGGTCAGTACTACAAAACCAGATCTGTAAACCTGAAATGTATAGTTTACTAGTGTATAGGGGAGGCAGTTACTGAAACTACATCCTGGACACTCACAAGTGATATTACAGATGTATTCTGTAACATATTTTTCAGGCTAGAATTACTATACATTTAAAACTATTTATTATTCAAGGAATAGTTGACCCAAAAATGAAATTTTGCTGGAAATGTCCTCATCTTTAGGTCATCCGAGATTAGGATGAGTGTGTTTCTTCATCAGATTTGGCTCATCAATGGATGCTCGGCAGTGAATGGGTACCATCAGAGTGAGAGTCCAAACAGCTGATAAAAACATCACAATAATCACAGCACTCCAGTCCATCAGTTAACATCTGGAGAAGACAAAAGCTGAAACAAATCCATCATTAAAACGTTTCTAACTAAAACATGAGTCCATAATCCATAATAACGTTTCCTCTTGTGAAAAAGTGGTCTGGTCTGAATCAGGAGAGAAAGCATCTGAGCACAACACCAGAATCATCCGGCAACCAACGCATACATAACTAATAAACAGATATTATTTTAAAGATGGTTCTAAAACATAAGCAGATGTAGAGCTGCAGTCATGGACCTTGCGAAAACTCGAGGGTCCAAAGACAGGCCGAAAGGTAGGACCCTGAATTGGTAGGTCTGGTTCTTGAAGCTGAATCGAAGACATTTCCTGTGGTGAGGAGCAATCAGAACATGGAAGTAAGCATCTTTCAAATCGACGCTTGTGAATATTTCCTTGTTTACTGACCAAAGAACATCAGCTGCATGTAGCATCCGAAAGGGAAGAGCTTTCAGGAACACGTTTAGATGTCTCAAGTCTAGAACTGGACGAAAACCACCATCCTTCTTTGAAATGAGGAAGAAAGTTGAATAAAAACCATCCTTTGAACTCTTTCTATGGTTCCCTTCTCTAGCAGTGAACAATTTTCTTGAGAGAGAGCTTCTAAACGAACTGGATCCCCTATTACTATAGGGACAATCCTTGAGAATGTTGGGGGCCGGCGTCAAAAACTACCGAGTATACCCATTTACATTTACATTTAATAATTTAGCAGACGCTTTTATCCAAAGCAACTTACAAATGAGAACAATAGAAGCAGTCAGGTCAACAAGAGAACAACAACAGTACACAAGTGCCATGACAAGTCTCAGTTAGTCTAGTATAGAACGCATAGCCAGTTTTTTTTTTTTTTTTTTAATAAATGAAAAGGAAAAGTGCCAGTATTAGTTGGTTAAGTGCTGTCGAAAAAGATGAGTCTTTAGATGTTGGTAATCGACTCTGTAATGTTTATCCATCTTACTGTCGCTAAATATTCTTTCACCTAGATGTAAAATGGGTTGTAAAGAGTGTTCCATATTAACTTCAAATTCATTTTTTTTAATTGATAATGTAAGCAATTTGAAATTTATTTAAAGTGATACATTTTCGAAGGTACAGATGCTGGTCATATAATTAGAATATCATCAAAAAGTTCATTTATTTCACTAATTCTATTCAAAAAGTTAAACTTGTATATTATATTCATTCATTACACACAGACTGATATATTTCAAATGTTTATTTCTCTTAATTTTGATGATTATAGCTGACAACTAAGGAAAATCCCAAATTCAGTATCTCAGAAAATTAGAATATTACTTAAGACCAATAGAAAGAAAGGATTTTTAGAAATCTTGGCCAACTGAAAAGTATGACCATGTACAGCACTCAATACTTAGTTGGGGCTCCTTTTGCCTGAATTACTGCAGTAATGCGCCGTGGCATGGAGTCGATCAGTCTGTGGCACTGCTCAGGTGTTATGAGAGCCCAGGATGCTCTGATAGTGGCCTTCAGCTTTTCTGCATTCTTGGGTCTGGCATATCACATCGTCCTCTTCACAATACTCTATAGATTTTCTATGGGGTTAAGGTCAGGCGAGTTTGCTGGCCAATTAAGAACAGGGATACCATGGCCCTTAAACCAGGTACTGGTAGCTTTGGCACTGTGTGCAGGTGCCAAGTCCTGTTGGAAAATTAAATCTGCATCTCCATAAAGTTGGTCACCAGCAGGAAGTGCTCTAAAACTTCCTGGTATACGGCTGTGTTGACCTTTGACCTCAGAAAACACAGTGGACCAACACCAGCAGATGACTTGGACCCCAAACCATCACTGACTGTGGAAACTTACACTGGACCTCAAGCAACGTGGACTGTGTGCCTCTCCTCTCTTCCTCCAGACTCTGGGACCCTGATTTCGAAAGGAAACGCTAAATTTACTTTCATCAGAGAACATAACTGTGGACCACTCAGCAGCAGTCCAGCTCTTTGAAGCGAGATGCTTCTGACGCTGTCTGTTGTTCAAGAGTGGCTTGACACAAGGAGTGTGACAGCTGAAACCCATGTCTTGCATACGTCTGTGTGTAGTGGTTCTTGAAGCACTGACTCCAGCTGCAGTCCACTCTTTGTGAATCTCACCCACATTTTTAATGGGTTTTGTTTCACAATCCTCTCCAGGGTGCAGTTATCCCTATTGCTTGTACACTTTTTTCTAGCACATCTTTTCCTTCCCTTCGCCTCTCTATTAATGTGCTTGGACACAGAGCTCTGTGAACAGCCAGCCTCTTTTGCAATGACCTTTTGTGTCTTGCCCAACTTGGCTTGCAAGGTGTCAATGGTCGTCTTTTGGACAACTGTCAAGTCAGCAGTCTTCCCCATGACCGTGTAGCCTACAGAACTAGACTGAGAGACCATTTAAAGGCCTGTGGAGGTGTTTTGAGTTAATTAGCTGATTATAGTGTGGCACCAGGAGTCTTTAATATTGAACCTTTTCACAATATTCTAATTTTCTGAGATACTGAATTTGGGATTTTCCTCAGTGGTCAGTTATAATCATCAAAATTAAAAGAAATAAACATTTAAATATATCAGTCTGTGTGTAATGAATGAATATAATATACAAGTTTAACTTTTTGAATGGAACTAGTGAAATCAACTTTTTGATGATATTCTAATTATATGACCAGCACCTGTATACTGTCTTGATTGCAGGTTTTCTTTGACCTCATGAGGGAAATTCGTGCTAGGAAGATGGAGGACAGCAAGGAAAAGAACGGAAAGAAGAAGGGAAAAAGTCTGGCCAAACGAATCCGCGAAAGATGCTGCATTTTATAGTGTCTGCGATCATTTACTCTTCTCCTTCTGCTTATGTACCTGTATGTTCAATATTTTTGCGAACTAATCCTCGCCTATGTTTCCTGTTGTTAGTGTGTCAGATTAGATGAAGGACGGTCTGATACAGTTGATTTCATAGATCAATGCTGTAGAGTCCAACTGGAATCTCTTAATGTCAAATCAATAATGTTCAAAAGCACAGGACGCTGTTGGTCTGTGTGGACTTGTGTATGAAAACTTCCTGTGCAAGAAATATGAGAGCTTTTTGATTTGATTATGTGTCAGGTTTGTTTAATGAATTCTGTTCTCTTTTGTTTGTTTTAATGGCCAGGTTTCTATCTGGATTTAACATCAGTCTTAAGTGATCTGATATCAAATAGACAACACAAAATACAGCTGTTTTGTCAGATTTTTTTCTATGTTTTTGTCTCTTCTGCTCACCAAGGCTGCAATATTTGATCAAAAATACAGTATAAACAGTGAATTATTATTGCCATTTAAAATACCTGTTTTCTGTGTGAATCTCTGTTAAAGTGTAATGTATTTCTGTGATGCTCCGCTGTATTTTCAGCATCATTCCTCCAGTCTTCAGTGTCACATGATCTTCAGAAATCAGAATAATATGATGATTTACTCGTCAAGAAACATTTCTGATTATTATCAATGTTGAAAACAGTACAATATATTTGTGGAAACTGATATATTTTATTTTTCAGGATTAACAGATGAATGGAAAGTTCAAAAGTAAAAATCTTTTGTAACATGATAAAGGTCTTTACTGTTACTTTTGATCACTTTACTGCACCCTTGATGAACAAAAGTATTAATTTCTTTTAAAAAAAAATTACTAAATCTTACTAAAACAAGTGTTTTAAATTAATGTTTGGATCGCCTAAAAAGGATGTTAATACCAGTGTAAAAAAGTCTTCTTTAGTAGTGTCTCTTAAAGCTAAAATGAGCGTGTGAGTGTTATTACTTTAATGTTGGATGACTCCATCTACTTAATTTACATAATTTTCTTTATTGACTTATTGAAAATATTGGAGCAAAAAAAACAAGGACAAGCTTTATTGTTATAAAAAAAAATGTGTTGGTCTGTGGCTAAGCAATTAGTAATTGTATAAAGTTCAGTACACTAAGAAGCGATGAGATCTGTGTTAATCCAGTAACCAGTTACAGGTTTGTTAGTTCTTTAATCACAAGCATCTTGTCAGAAGCAGTGGGCGAAGGGGAAGTTCCTCTGGTCTCTGGACTTCCTGATGCCTTGATGTCCATCATGAATGTGACACTCACCCATGCTCACTGAGATGCACACTGTTTAGTGTTTGGCCATTTCAGAATCAGAGGGAGCTAGAAGAACAAGACAGAGGCTCTCTGTGGACGTCGCAGCATGTTTAAGAATGAGATGTGCATCCTTGCTATTGAATGAAGACACAATGAGTACGATGACAATCTGATGCTTTTCATATGTGATGTGAAAATCCAAAACATATGGATTTGGACAGCTTTTGCGCTCCTGCCCTACAGTTCAAGTCCTAACCAGAGAAATGCTTTGTCATTTTAATGTATAGCCTATCGATCGTGTGATTTTTTTTTTTCATTCTGCTTTTTTATATATGTATTGTTGATGTGAAAGCTTCAAATAAACTTTTTTTTCTAATTTAAATGGGCTTTATTCACAGGAATGTTATTTATATTCAGTACTAACTTTCATTCACATTATATTTCTGAATTGTAGGTAAGCCCATTTCTGCCACACACACACACACACACATATTCCGAATAAAACATAAACTTGTTTTAACATCATAATTTTCTCACAATTTCTCCACCTCAGAAATAATTATTAAAAAAAAAATTATATCTCCCAAATCTGAGAAAAACTTAAGTGCGAGATATAAACTTATAATTTTTTTATTATTTCTGAGGTGGAGAAAATGTGAGGGGAAAATATGTCAGAATTACAAATTTATCTAAATTATTTCTTGAAATTCCACATTTATATCTTTCAAATATGAAAAAAACCTTCAAATTACCATTGTTATTATTTTTACTATTACTTTTGATGTGGCAAAAACAAGCTTCTGTAGTATTGCATTCTAGAAAGTAAATGATTATATATGTCAGATATCTAGTTCATCATAAGCAGCTGTTCTCGTGAAATGGAAGTGAAAGCGTGTTTTAGCAATTACTTTCAAAGTTCTTCTAGTAACTAAAAAAGAAAGAAAGAACATTTTAATTGCAACATTTCCAAAACAATGATGGTAGTTTCAGCATGAAATGATCAGTTCTTTCATTTGTCACAGCACAATGATGATCACATCTACAGCATGAATGTGAAACAAAAAGGACTCTTTGTGATGGGGAACCAGCTTCTGGTTCTGGTTTATATGACTGAAGGATGTCACAGCAAAAGCCAGTGCTGCATCATGTATGCGAGTATATCACTGTATATCACTGTACACGTGTATCACTGTGTATCACTGTACATGTGTTTCATTGTGTATCACTGTACATGTGTATCACTGTTTATCACTGTACATGTGTATCACTGTTTATCACTGTATACGTGTATCACTGTGTATCACTGTACATGTGTATCACTATGTATGACTGTACACGTGTATCACTGTGTATCACTGTACATGTGTATCACTGTGTATCACTGTACATGTGTATCACTGTGTATCACTGTACATGTGTATCACTATGTATGACTGTACACGTGTATCACTATGTATCACTGTACACGTGTATCACTGTGTATCACTGTACATGTGTATCACTATGTATCACTGTACATGTGTATCACTGTGTATCACTGTACACGTGTATCACTATGTATCACTGTACATGTGTATCACTGCCCATGTGTATCACTGTGTATCACTGCCCATGTGTATCACTGCCCATGTGTATCACTGTGTATCACTGTACATGTGTATCACTGTGTATCCCTGTACATGTGTATCACTGTACATGTGTATCACTGTGTATCACTGTACACGTGTATCACTGTGTATCACTGTACATGTGTATCACTATGTATCACTGTACACGTGTATCACTGTGTATCACTGTACACGTGTATCACTATGTATCACTGTACACGTGTATCACTGTGTATCACTGTACATGTGTATCACTGTGTATCACTGTACATGTGTATCACTGTACATATGTATTACTGTGTATCACTGTCCATATGTATCACTGTGTATCACTGTACATATGTATCACTGCCCATGTGTATCACTGTGTATCACTGTACATGTGTATCACTGTACATGTGTATCACTGTGTATCAATGCACATGTCTATCACTGTACATGTGTGTATCACTGTATCACTGTGTATCAATGTACATGTGTATCACTGTGTATCACTGTCCATGTGTATCACTGTGTATCACTGTGTATCACTGTACATGTGTATCACTGTGTATCACTGTACATGTGTATCACTGTGTATCACTGTACATGTGTATCACTGTGTATCACTGTCCATGTGTATCACTGTGTATCACTGTACACGTGTATCACTGTGTATCACTGTACACGTGTATCACTATGTATCACTGTACACGTGTATCACTGTGTATCACTGTACACGTGTATCACTATGTATCACTGTACACGTGTATCACTGTGTATCACTGTACACGTGTATCACTGTGTATCACTGTACACGTGTATCACTGTGTATCACTGTACACGTGTATCACTGTGTATCACTGTGTATCACTGTACACGTGTATCACTGTGTATCACTGTGTATCACTGTACATGTGTATCACTGTGTATCACTGTACATGTGTATCACTGTGTATCACTGTACATGTGTATCACTGTGTATCACTGTCCATGTGTATCACTGTGTATCACTGTACACGTGTATCACTGTGTATCACTGTACACGTGTATCACTATGTATCACTGTACACGTGTATCACTGTGTATCACTGTACACGTGTATCACTATGTATCACTGTACACGTGTATCACTGTGTATCACTGTACACGTGTATCACTATGTATCACTGTACACGTGTATCACTGTGTATCACTGTACACGTGTATCACTATGTATCACTGTACACGTGTATCACTGTGTATCACTGTACACGTGTATCACTATGTATCACTGTACACGTGTATCACTATGTATCACTGTACACGTGTATCACTGTGTATCACTGTCCATGTGTATCACTGTGTATCACTGTACACGTGTATCACTGTGTATCACTGTACACGTGTATCACTGTGTATCACTGTACACGTGTATCACTGTGTATCACTGTACACGTGTATCACTATGTATCACTGTACACGTGTATCACTATGTATCACTGTACACGTGTATCACTGTGTATCACTGTACACGTGTATCACTGTGTATCACTGTCCATGTGTATCACTGTGTATCACTGTACATGTGTATCACTGTGTATCACTATACATGTGTATCACTGTCCATGTGTATCACTGGACACGTGTAACACTGTACATGTGTATCACTGTCCATGTGTATCACTGTACACGTGTATCACTGTGTATCACTGTCCATGTGTATCACTGTCCATGTGTATCACTGTCCATGTGTATCACTGTACACGTGTATCACTGTGTATCACTGTACATGTGTATCACTGTGCATCACTGTACATGTGTATCACTGTCCATGTGTATCACTGTACACGTGTATCACTGTGTATCACTGTACATGTGTATCACTGTGTATCACTGTACATGTGTATCACTGTGCATCACTGTACATGTGTATCACTGTCCATGTGTATCACTGTAAACGTGTATCACTGTGTATCACTGTACATGTGTATCACTGTGTATCACTGTACATGTGTATCACTGTATATAACTGTGGCCGTGGGCTTTAGTAGCAAACACAGCTGAGTTCCTGCCTGTTTGATCATTTCTGTCATGCTGCTGTATCTGCTTACAAAAGCTTTGTCCTTTGTGTGTGTGTGTGTGTGTGTGTGCAGCATGGGCTGTGCATGCTGAGATCATCCATACATTTTAAATGGGAAGGTTGTTCTGTTAAAAATCCAGAATATTTAGCTTATTTTCAGTTCTCTGTAGTATTTCAATGTTTGTTTTATATTTGAACCTAAAAGTTTAAACTGCATTTAAGTTCACTTTTTTCTTTAAATCCTGGCAAAAAGGGCATTTTCAAAGGTGAAATTTGGAAGCATCAGAAACTAAACTGAAAAAATGACAATTAAAACATAATTTGTGCTTAGTTCACAGTTTATGGGTCAGTTTGCTTTAGTGTTATTGTCAGTAAAAGGCTGAAACACACAATCATATAACTGCCTGTTAGAAAGAAATTGTCTAAATTAAACAATTTGAATAAATAAGAAATGACAGCATTATTAGTGCTCTTGTTATAATAATTTTTGGTCCAGCAGAACTGAGGTCAGGTTATTCTGGTTTAGTAACAACCCTTTTGAAATATGAAAGACAGTTCGTTACAGTTAGTTTTACTTCTGTAAATGTGCAGAAATAAGGCATTAGTCATTATTGCCAAAAATAAAATGTAATTTCTCTAAATTAAAGAATTTTAATTAATTATAAATGTACACCAAATAATGAAATGTTATCTGATTTATGTCTTTGAAGTTTTAATTTTATATTTGTTTGATTTTTGTTTTCTTTTTATTATGGTCTGTCACTTGTTTGAAAGCATGTTTTCTCTGTAAGTGTTACTTCATACTAATTATTAACCTGGGTGTGATGTTTAGTTAATTATTAACTATTATTAATCCTCATTAAAGTCATATTCTGTAGTTGTGCATTGACTTATTTACTGATCTTGATATGTAAAAAAAAAATCACTTTATTGCATAATGAGCAGCAAATTTTTTCCCCCAATCACAGCAAATGTTGAGTAACTTTCCGATTTTACTTCAATACATTTACCCTTTTATGCAGCAGCAGATCAACCAAAGGTCAGTCTGCAGATAAGGCTTGAAGAAAAGCACTCTAGTTTTCCTAGAATTTGATCCTATTGATGAGAAATAACAAATATGCAATGAACGAGATCCACCACCGCCTCCTACTTTGAACCGAGATGACTGCGCCTTCGTTTCTAAACTGTTGCATGGACATCAGAAGTCTGACATGTCCAAAAGGAGACGCATGTTGGCGCCCTCTGCTGCCAGCGGCATATGTTCGCAAGGTTTAGGAGTTAGTAAGTGCCACAACTCGAGCAAATCTACTCTGATTGAAGGCCTCGGAGCAAAGGCCTATTGGCGGCAGGAGTGCACACGATTCGCTACTTTTGTTTTTGTACTTAGAATGATTACAGTTTTAATTTAGCCCCATAAACATGTTAGTATTTTAATTCAGATTATTTTTAGATATAAAGTGACACGTAAATCCCCCTCTGTGGACTAAACGGAATTTCGGATTTTCTGTGGAGTGTGGAATCTGCCGAGCTGAACTCCGCGCTGAGCTGCCATGCGCTCTACTTCCTTGTTAGTGAGTCGGTGTGAGAGGGCGAGAAGTTTCAGACCCGCACAAGTATGTTTGGATTTAACTAACGTTTTCGATGGGATCTTGCCTTTGGAAAGCTCACCTCGCCGTTTTTACCTCGTCACCGGGAGGACAGCGCTATCCGAGCCATGGAGGCGGATTTAAAGGCGGTTGTGAGGCGGATCTACTAGATTAGCACAGCTGCTAACACAAGCTCTTCATCAGATGCGTGGAGCTGGATCACAATTCGAGGATTTTATTGACTTCTCCGACGCTTTTTAAGGATTTTTTCCCGATCTATGTGCGCTGGGATGGTTAGATGCGGTGTATTCGGTGTGATCCGGTCGGGATCGGTCGCTGTGTGAACACACAGACGATTAACTGTGCTAGAAGAGGGCTTGAAGAGGCTTTCAATGTTTGGCTTTGTTCGCCGGGGACTGAAGCGCGAGCGATAAAAGTGCGATATTAAATGCCGAACACGGAGCTCGTGTCCCGCGAGGGCCGGGGGAGAAGCCCGCCGCCGCAGAGTAGCGTTAATCAGAGGGAGAGACGGAGCAAGAGCCGCCGAGAGAGACACCGGGAGAAGCGGCGATCTTCGTCCTCGTCCTCCCGGAGAAAGAAGCACAAACACCGGGAGAAGCAGCAGCAGTTGTGGCCACAGCACGAGGCGCTTTACGACGGGGATGTTCGGACTTTAGTGGAGTACGACGATGTAAGCTCACAGTCTGAGCGCTTCTCCGGGAGCCCGTCGCCCAGAACCGACACGCTGTCCGTGGACCGGCTGAGCGGAGCCGAGCTCCGGGACTCACGGAGGAGGGGCGGGACCGGCGGGGCGGCGGAGGAGGAGACGACGAGGAACCGGTCCAGCCCCGTGCTCAAGTCCCGCAGCGGCGTGAGGAATCACGACAGCAACGGCAGGAAGCCTTCGTCCGCGACCCAAGCCGACAAAAAGGAGTCGAAGAGACACAAAAGCAAGTCCAAATCCGAGAAGGACCCTCCTTCTGCCTATAGAGAGCCTCCGCAGGCTTACCGGGACGACCGGGAGGAGCTCCGGTCCTACTGGAGGAGCAGCCCGAGCCTCCGAGCAGCGGAGAGTCCCTACGGGGCGCCCTACTCCTACGGATACCAGGAGTCTCCTAACACAAACTTCCCGTTCATCTCCAGGAGGAGCCCCAGGAGGCCGTCACCGAGCTCGACCTACTACGGGCGCGATTCAGAGCTGCACGGCGCCTATACCGTGTCGAAGTCTCCGAGCTCGTACTCGAGCAGCAAGAGGAAGCGCTCCCCGTCCAGCCCCCGCTGGCGCCGGTCCCCGAGTCCCTACGAGCAGGGCGAGGTCACCGGCAGCCCGTACCAGCGCCGGCGCTCCCGGAGCCCCAGTCCCGACAACAGGTGAGACACGGGCGTCTAAAGCCCTCGCCGAGGGGTCTTGTGTACGGAGAGAGATGCTAACTGGATGTTAGTTAGCGACTATACTTGATTTGTAAATGGTGTATAATTGATGATAATATTTGGAGTAGTACAACATGTGACTCGATTCGATTTGAGTCGGTTCACATAAATTCTGTGAAAGAATCAACCCGAGCGGTTAATTCAGTTGACGAGAATCGATGAGTTGAAATGAATCGAGGGTTTGACCCATATATATCGAATTTGAACAAAGAACCGACTCTTTCAATCATCGAAACGAGTCGAGAATCGACGAGTTGGAGTGAATCGAGTATCTAACTGATAGGATTAAAAGTTATTTACTTTAATTTAACATTAGCATAAATGATGCATATAAAGCATGCTTGATGTTTAGTGGACTGTATGAGCAATTAAAAAAAACTTAGTTGTTTCAATAAATATTATTTTGAATGATTTTTCAGCTAATCAATGTAAACTAATCTTACTATTGATTACTGTAATGCAGATTATATTTATTGTCTAAGTGACTTCTATTTTATGAGTTGCGTTTGTATTTTTTTCTATCTCTCTTTGTATAATGGTTTATATTACAAATCCATACCATGGTAATCATAATTTCTCCCACTACTTTAATCAAAACATTAAAAAGAAACAAATCTACTTAACAAATTGTAATACAAATGGTATTTTGGTAGAAACTATAGTTACATTGCTGTATTAATTGGCTGAAACTATGAAAAGGATATTATTGTACTTTTATAACAGCTTGTGTTTGTTGCTTTTCTCTGTCAGATGCAAATTCATTTTCAGAAGTGTATAAAATTTTGTATATTTATTTATTTTTATTTTTGTATAATTTGCACAGGTTTTTTTTTAATAACCCAGACCTACCAAAGGTGTAACTCCATTCTCACATTCTGTACAGAATGCCACAGTTCTTTCATATTAAAATTTATACACTTTTTTTTTTTTTAATCCAAATCAATCAAATTTAAAATGACAAAACTTTACAATCAATGGAAATGTCAGACCGTGCTGTTATTTTCTGACTGCTGTAGACATCACTGGCATTTTTGAAGACCGTACAACCTTTATTTGTTTACTATTTTAGTTCTAATCAGCACAAAAGTGTAGGAGACCTTTTGATTCGATTCGTTTGACCTTTGTAGTCTTTGCACCCACTGTTGACTCTTTCCACACTGTGTGAAGAGCGAGGCACACACATGTTGGTGGAGATCACGTGAATCGCAGGCTTTATAACAGAAGTCAAGCTGAAGCCTGGACTTTACAACATGAGCGTCTCTTTCCTCCTCGTGTGTTCAGAACTGTGAGTCAGTTTCATAAAGGGCTTCGTCAGTTGTTTTAATACGCATAATGATGGTTGTAATTATAAACCAGATAAGTGTAATCTCAGTTTGAGAAGCAAATTACCTGCATTTTCATTGGCTGATTCAGTCATTATGTGGCTCCATCCGCTTTGCTGTCAGATGATTGCACAAGCAAATAGCAGAGACAGTGATCATAAACTGTGGATTATTTCCACTTGCTTTTGTTAATAGTAAGTTCTAAAGGTGTTTGCGCATTAAACTGCTGTTTTGTTTATGATGAAGGCCACATATTTGCTATTCCTTTTCAAATGCTCGTTTGGGAACAATATAAGTTAGTTTCAGCATTTATCTTTCCATTTATTGATTAAGGACTCTCAGATCACTTAAATGCAGTTTGCATTGTAACAAGGTAAAAGCCTTGGTAAGTAGTTTTATAAGTACAGGAAACCAAAGTTTATCTGATCTGTATTTGAATACTGTCTTGGACTAAAGTTAAATGTCTGTTTTTTATCTTGAGAGATGTTGGAGGGAAGCTGATGATTGTAGCAGTGCAGGTGTCTTTTATTCTTCGCTGAACAAATAGTCAAGCCAAGAATTATATTTCTGTTTGAGGTTTATGATGATCAAACACTTACACTACTAGGGCTGCACAATTAATTTAGTTTCTAATTGTGATTTTATAATTACGGATGTTACAATTGCATAATCGTTCAAAGTGGCAAGTAATCGCTTAAAGTCCACTTATGTTTTTCTGCGTGCTTAAGATGTGTTTTTCTTTCTACGTTATCTTAAAGGTTTTACCATTGTTTCAATTTCAGTTAAATTATAATACCATTTATATGTTTACTTTTTTAATTAAAGAAGAAACCTATCCAGTGTATAATTGACATTAGAGGCTTAATACTATAGAAAAGCAATACAAGTTTTTCAGTTAGTGTTTTTAGTTTGTGTATTTTTATCTAAAAATATGGCATACAGTTGCTTCAAAGAAAGTATAAACATCATTCAAAAGTAAATTGTAGTAATCATTAGAGGTCGACCGATATTGGATTTTGCCGATACCGATAGCTAGGTTGGACTACACTGGCCGATACCGATTAATTAACCGATAGTTTTTAAATGGATACTGAACAAAAACGAAAATAGTGTTTTAATTACAAAAAAAAACAGTACTGAATAGGGCTGGGACAACGTGTCGAGGTCATCGATGACGTCGACGCAAAAAATACGTAGACGCAAAATATGCGCATCGATTCGTCGACCTGTTTTTATTTCTCTAAAAAAGTTTGCAAAATGTTTACCTTATGTGCGCTGAATATACGCGATGGCCGGATCAACATTCTGTCCAACGTTATATAACCAATCCAGGAGTTTTTCTGCATTGATCTTTTTTTTTTTGGCGGCTGTCAAAGCCTTATTTGATTGGTGAGTGATGTAGAATAGAATGACTGCTGTGCCTGACAGGGCGCGTACGAGAGAGAGCCCCGGCTGTGCGCTCCCACTCAGTCTTCAAACAACACGAGCGCTTCTTGCTCTCTCTCTCCCTCGTGCATATCAATCAAAATCATTAAACACGATAGAAAAAGGGCGAAACACCAAAGTTTCACGCGCGCTCGCGCACTCAAACTACACGAGCGCGGTCTTGCGCGCTCTCTCTCTCTCTCTCTCTCCTGCATATTAACCAAAATCATTAAACACGATAGAAAAAGGGCGAAACACCAAAGTTTCACGCGCGCTCGCGCACTCAAACTACACGAGCGCGGTCTTGCGCGCTCTCTCTCTCTCTCCTGCATATTAACCAAAATCATTAGACACGATAGAAAAAGGGAACGCCAAAGTTTCACGTAGAGCTTTCGGAGATTTTTTTTTTTCCATGACAGGCTGCTGGCTCCCACTGTTAATTTTTATTTTTTGGAAAAGCACTCTGTATTAGCTTAAAGCCCTAAAGTTTACATTGGTTACTGTATTCTTTCAATTGCTCTAAGTATTTTGGGTGAACTTTTTTACTGAATGCTAGATATCAAGTTGTTTTTATTTTCATCTGAAAAAATAACTTTTTTTCAGTAAGCTAGGCCCTCTGTGTTCAGTAAGCTTGTTTCAGTAAGGTATGTGTTTTCAAGGTTTCAAGGTTTTATTGAATGCTATCTCTATACAAATGCAAAGTAATGCATTCTTAGTCTTTTATTTTGTAATTTTAAGAGCAATAAACCTATATTACAATGTTAAGGAATTCATGTTTTTTTCATTCAGATATTTAAATCAACATGTATAAATTGTTAGTAGTCAATTAATGGGGAGATAATCGAAATCGAATCGGTCTGGAAAAATTAATCGTTAGATTAATCGATGCATCGGAAAAAGAATCGCTAGGTTTATCGTTTAAAAAATAATATTTTATCCCAGCCCTAGTACTGAACCATACTATTAGTAGTATTAGTAATAAAAGTAATAATAATAGTAACAGTAATAGTAAATGTTGACATTACCACATTCTAATAGGGTCCTATGAAATCGGTTTAATTTTTTTCCTAAATTCCATTTTATTTATTTCCAAATTCCGTTATAAAATTTTTCTGGATTCTGTTTTTTCCATTTTACTTTTTTTCCACTCCTTTATAATAGTTAAATTAAAGTTTATTAATCATTAAAGCAAGTCTTCTTAATTAAAATCATTAAACTTATACTATTTTCACATTTATTTAATAAAAGTAAAAAATAAAAAAAAAATTACATTAGGAACCCTATGAAATGTCTTATTTTGTTAACAAATTCTGTTTTAGCATGTCTAATTATTTGAACGCATAAAGCAACATAATTTTTTTTCTCTTAAAGAAGCCTAATGATTTTTTTCCCCTCAAAAATTCTGTGTATTTTAGTGTTGTCACGTTACCAAAATTATTGTTTCGATACCGATACCTAGTCAAGAATTGCTATTTCGATACTTTTCCTGAAAAGGGGAAATACACTCTCAAATATCATTGATGTGCTTTATTTTAAAACCGGGACAACATTTTAATCATATAACGCACTAATAAATGAACATATGAACAGCAGATATATTAAACATTTGAACAAAATATGAAATATCAAAATATAAAAAATAAAATAGAGCAATGACATTCAAGGTAAAGAAAGAATAAATTTAGCAGCATTATCTCAGTTATCATAAGAAACATAAGAGTAATACATTTATCTTGATTCTGAACTTTGAATAAAAATATGAACAGCGATTATATTAAACAATGTTTCTGAACTCAGAAAATTAAATGTCAAAAGATAAATAATATCAATTTAAGGAATGGCATTCAAGTAAAAATAAAAGCTAATAAAATTTAACAGCAATATCTCAGATATTGTAACTTATTCTGTCAGTTGTGCAACCTTTTCTTTCAGAGGAGAAAACTCAGCCAGTGAGCTTTAATGAGCGTCATCTTTAGTGAGCGTCATCTTTTTCTACCAGTCTTGGACCAGCGGCCACAGTTTCACTTGTGCTCGCACATGCAGCAAAGTGATGTGTGGGTCGGGTTTTTTTCCATCCCGCGGGTCCCGCTTTTATTAAATTATTTGGCCCGCCCCAGCTCGCAGATAAAGTAAAAAAAATTTACCCACCCTGACCCGCGCATCGGGGACATCACGGAAGATACTTTGGTACTAGACTTGTTCACTGAAGTTCCTCCCTCCACAGCAGCGCGCGAGCACGGCGCTATTAGCAGCGAATGCGCAGCTCGTGAACAGCTCTGTGAACTGTTTCATCCTGTCAAAGAGTTACTCAAGATGTGACGGAGCATGTGATTTGTTGAATGTTGTGAACCCATACGCCCTTCACTGAACGAGATTGAGAGAACTTCTCATTCGTGAACGAGTTGAACGAACTGATACATCTTGTTCGTGAATGAAATAAATGAGTATACAGGGTCAGTGAGCCAAGCATTAATGCAGATACGCTCGTTTTCATATTTGGCATACAGAACGTAACTCCACGTTTAATCCCCGATTAATGTGAATGTTATATAAACTGTCTGACCAAACAATTAAAATGTTAATTATGCAAGAAAACCTCATGCTTTATTCATCTGAACAACTTATTTAAACTATTTAATGTGATTATGCACACATTTTAGTAAAGCCAAATCAGTTTAGTAAAGCCACTAATGCAGCCATCTCGCTCTAGTGCTTTTTTGCTGCATGTATGAAGAGAAAAAACACAGATGTCCATAGGGAGGCACTGGAAGCATGCGTTGCACATACCAACATGAAATACGTCTCACAAATCTGGAACGCAGTCATTCTTTGAAGTATCGATACTAATAAATTTAGGAATCCTGACGTTTTTAATTTCCGAGAAACGCGATACTTTTGAAGTATCGGTGCACCGTGCAACACTAGTGTATTTACATTTTTATTATCAAATCAAGGCATGCAACATTACTTTTATTTGTCTTTTAATTACTGAAAATTAAGCAAACTTTTTTTTTTTTGGCAAACTAAGGGGATTTACTATTAAAATTAAAACATTGAAAAAATGTTGTGGGATTATTTCTTAAAAATGATGTTTGTTTCATTTTAGTAGTAGGCTATGTACATTCTACTGAAAAATAGACTTAAAAACCGGACTTTTTTTTGACAAGTTGCCGTGAATATCCTTAATATTCTGTGCATGTGATATGATGCTTTTGTTCAAATCAAACAGTCAGATGTTCATGAAGTGACACTCAGAGCAGTTTTGGAGATGTTCTTCATGTGTTTTCGTCCTCATTTAGTGAGACGGCAGACGCTGAAATCACTGTGAGTGTCACGCGTTAAACTGTGATTTCAGTTTTTATGGATGTATTCCACAATTCCATCCGCGTTTTCTGCATCGCGGAAAACATAGGGCCCTACAATTATACCAGCACAATGTATACTCCCACACTTCAACTGCTTCTATCCTTGAACACTTAATGATTATCTAATCAATATAAAAGAGCAGCTGAGTCTAGGAGAATTCACCAGTATCACACACACTCCGGACGCGTCGCGTTAAACTCCAGCAGCGGTCTAAAACAGTTTATTTATTCACCAAACAGACACAAGTTGACTTCAAGAATAAACAATGAGGCAAATATAAGTTTGAAGTTCAGTGTTTAAAAAACGGAGCAAACAGAGAGCGATCTATATTATAGCTCTATAAATGAAGCATACAGACTTTATTAGAGCCACAGAAAAGACAAACGTTTAGATGAAAATGCTCAATATACAATTCATTATGTATATTAACAATGATTCGGGGGAATATTATGCAATTTAATGGAAAACTATGTGAATGGCGCTCTGAGACGCGGCAGAATTTTCTGTCAGCTGCATTTAAATCTGGGTCTGAAGTTTCTCGCTGTGTTCAGTGTTCAGCATCATGTGTCTGAACAAACAGCACATGCTGTCAGTGATTTCAGCCACTAGAAGCCGCTCTCACACTGTCTCTCCAGCAACGGACGCAAGCCGGAAAACTGTCGGCATGGATTTTTTGCCAATAACCGATTGTTCCAGCAATCAACTATCGGTGCTGATTAATTGGCAAAACAGAAACATCGGTCGACCTCTAGTAATAGTTATAATTTAGAAAGATTAATTGACTTATGTTTTGTCATAACCGTCTAGTCCTATATACTACCATTCAGAGTTTTATTTATTTGATCAAATATGCAGTAAAATTTATTAAATATTCTAATTTCAAACAGCTGATTTCTATATGAATCTGTTAAACTGTAGTTTATTTCTGTGATGCTCCGCTGTATTTTCAGCATCATTCCTCCAGTCTTCAGTGTCACATGATCTTCAGAAATCAGAATAATATGCTGATTTACTGCTCAAGAAACATTTATGATTATCAATGTTAAAAACAGTTGTGCTGTGGAATATTTACATAGAAACCGATATTCTTTGAATATAAAAAAAAAAACTTAGTTTGAAGTAGGGCTGCACGATATTAGGAAAAAATGACATTGCAATGTTTTATTTTTCTGCGATCTATATTGCAATATGAAATCTAATCAAATTTTTTCTTACAAATAAAAATGGTGTGAGCACCCTTACATTCTCATTTTATATGATTTAAACATTGACACCATCGTGTCAATTGATTAATATGCGTGGGGGAGAGAGAGCAAGACCGCGCTCGTGTTGTTTGCAGATGGTGAGCGTGTGGCCGGGGCTCGTATCAGATGGGTCCTTTAAAGTATCTTGGAGAGGAGAAGTGTCCAAGTCACAACATCTTACTACTGGGGTGCCTCAGGGCTCAGTTCTTGGACCACTTCTCATCTCTGTCTACATGGCATCATTAGGTTCTGTCATTCAGAAACATGGCTTTCCTATCACTGCTATGCTGATGACACTCAACTCTACCTCTCATTCCATCCTGATGATCCGATGGTAGCTGCTCACATCTCAGCTTGTCTAACAGACATTTCTTACTGGATGAAGGACCATCACCTTCAACTCAACCTTGCCAAGACAGAACTGCTTGTGATTCCAGTAAACCCATCGTTTCATCACAATTTCACCATCAAGTTCGGCACATCAACCATAACTCCTTCAAAAACAGCTACAAGCCTTGGAGTTATGATTGATGATCAGCTGACTTTCTCAGACCACATTGCTAAAACTGTCCATTCCTGCAGATTTGCTTTATTCAACATCAAGAAGATCAGGGCCTTTCTTTGGGAACATGCTGCACAACTCCTTGTTCAAGCTCTTGTTCTGTCCAGGCTGGACTATTGCAATGCTCTCTTGGCAGATCTTTCAGCAAGTTCTATCAAACCTTTAAAATCAATTCAGAACGCGGCAGCAAGAGCCGAATGTCCTTTTAATGAGCCGAAAAGAATACACGTCACACCTCTGTTTATCAATTTTCACTGGCTACCAATAGCTGCTTGCATAAAATTCAAGGCATTGATGTTTGCCTACAAAACTACCACTGGCTCTGCACCCATTTACCTAAATACATTACTTCAGACTTATGTGCCCTCTAGAAGCTTGCTTTCTGCAAGTGAACGTCGCTTGATCGTGCCATCCCAAAGAAGCACAAAGTCACTTTTACGGACTTTTAAATTAAATGTTCCCTCCTGGTGGAATGACCTGCCCAACTCTATTCAAGCAGCTGAGTCCTTAGCCATCTTCAAGAATCGGCTTAAAACACATCTCTTCCATCTTTATTTGACCCTCTAACTTTAACACTCACTATTCTAATAAAAAAAAGACCTCTAACACTAGCTTGATCTATTCTTTTTTTGTTCTATCTGTTTTCTTATCTATTATAGCCCTTGCTACGTGTACTGCATTTAAGCTAACTGAGACTTGTTATAGTTCTTGTATATTATTGCTCTTGTTTTTTTTTTTTATTGCTTCCATTGTCCTCATTTGTAAGTCGCTTTGGATAAGAGTCTGCTAAATGACTAAATGTAATGTAAACCTTTATACATTTCTTTTGTCACTTATAATCAGTTTAATGCATCCTTGCTTAATAAAACTCAATTAAAACATCGGACTGACTTCAGACATGTTAAATTGTAGTGTATGACTTTCTGCTGGAAGACTCAAAATGCTATTTTTCTGCACTGTGAACTTACAGTAATCACAGGCTTTCAAGCTCCAAATATAGTAAAATTTGATTCATAAAATTAGTCAGTAAGACTCGTTGACTAAAAGAGAAGGGGAACAGACCAAAGCGTGACCGAAAGGGTTTTCAAAACGACATCCAGATATCAGTCATTCTCAAAGAAATTTCTCAATATCCGCCAACACAGCTTTATAGAAATGAGCAATGGCAGTTTAGACACAGTGAGTCGTTTGCTTGATGCACAGGGCTTGACAATTTGCGGGGATTCTTGATATTTTGGTAGCCTCTCTCTAGCCCCTTTCACACTGCACGTCGGACCCGGCATATTGCCGGAACATTGCCGGGTTGCCTTCTGTGTGAAAGCAAACACGTCCTGGGGTTGATTCCGGCATTGAACCCGGGTCGGGGACCTAGTAACATTGCCGGGTTCAACCCGGGACAAGCGGTGTGTGAACAAAAGCCAGATCTAATGCGGTGTTGAAGTGATGACGCGCGTTATCGCACGACTCTTTTACCGGCTGTTTTGAAGGAAGATCAACATTTGTGACAAAAAAATATGTGCAAACTGTAATGAAGCGGAGATCAGTTAGTGCCTCATTTTCCGCGCTGATGCCGAGATTGTTAGCTTGCTTCAGTGAAAGTATAACGTGCCTAACTTTTCGACTCGTACATTACACGTCACGCTCTGATGTCACGTGTCGTTACGGGATCTTCATGGGTTGTGTGTGAAAGCACGCACATATCCCGGGTAATAACTGGCAGTGTGAAAGTGCAAAATCTAGCGACCCGGGAACAATTGCCGGAACACTTTACCCGTGTATTTGCTGGAATGGCAGTGTGAAAGGGGCTTCTGTGGGTGTGTGTGTGTGACTTTTAATTTCACTATTCAAGATAGATCAGTGGAGGGAATGATTTCTGTCAAAAATAGATTTCACATATTCAAACCTCATTAAGTTTGAATTTGTACATATGTGAACGTGATGCATAAATGTGCACTGCATTAATATTGTTTGCTGCCTTAAGTGTTAAAGTCTGGTAGATTCTGATTGGTAGCCAATTAAAGCTACGTGAGGAATCGTTAAAAGATTGTGATCTCGATTCAAACACCCACGAGATCTTATTCCTAAATGACAGTGATTTCCCTACATTGATTAAACCATTGATAAGTACAATCACAGCAAACATTTAAACTATGACAGAAGTACTGGCATAAACGTTATAGTTATATAAATGTTATAGTTCGGATATAAACACTGATGTCCATTGTAGTGATCAAAATGGAGTAAATCACCTTTTTTAAAAGTAAATTAAAAAACGTTGATTCATCCAGTAATGAAACAAGCGAAGCCTTTTATGAGTTCACATTGAATCGTTTACTAGAGATTATAAAGGATATATCACTCAAGGATTTCTCATTTCATTTGATTCAACTCCCTTCCTCTGGTGTTTTCCTTACTTCTCTTGAATCCTGAAGGAGTGGAGCTAAGACGTGAAGAAAGGAAGCAAGGAAAGGAAATGAGGATGCACAAATAATAATTGAGAAGCACTCCCTGATTAATCCTGTAAAGAAACAAGCAAAGCCTTTATTAGTGACTCATTGAATCATTCACTCATCATTCAATAACACTGATTTATCCAGTAATGAAACAAGTGAGTCATTGAATTATTCATTCAACTGGGAAAAAAGAAAAGATCATTCAAATTAATTGGATGTTTTTAAATAGACTGCAGAAATTAAGTAAATTAAATGTTATTTTGTTTAGTCGTCTATTCAGAATCATCCTCTATTTTTATTTATTTATTATTTAATCGTGATCCTCAGTTTCTCCACAATCGTGCGACTCTAAAGTTAATGGTTTTCATTCATCAGATGCGAAGAAATCTTAACGAAAGTTATTCCAATGATATCGTTCCTCTGTGTTTGCTCAGAAATGACTGACACAAAGCTATCGCATGACTTCAGAAGGCTTCTAGTAGTATAGTTTGAATATGTCATTAACTGCCTTCTTGTGGCTTTTTATGGTGCTTTTGACATTTTTGGAGTTTGATAGTCTCTATTTTCTTTGTATGCAAAAGATAAGGCAAGAAGGTCTCATAGAATTTCTAATTTCGTCTTCCATGGAAAAAAGGTAATGCAGATCATCATTAATTCATTGTGCTGTTGCTTTCAGGCGGACGGGAAAGTCACGCAGCAGGAGCCCATACCAGTCGTCGCGTCACTCTCGCTCGCACAGCCGTCACAGACACTCACGGTCCCAGAGTCGGCCGTCCAGTCTGTCCCCCAGCTCCCTGACCCTGAAGAGCAGCCTGGCCGCCGAGCTCAGCAAGCAGAAGAGAGCCAAGGCTGCCGAAGCCGCCCGCGTTAAAAACTCCAGCAACACCTCCACCCCAACCAAGGGCTCCTCGTCCTCCTCCAGCGCTCCTCAGCCCAGCCCTGTCACCAACCACACCAAGAAGACCAGACCCCCATCACCGCCTCCGCCGGGGGCCGAGAAGGGCCCCAGAACCCCGGTGTCCAATCCGCCGCAGTCTCCTGAGGAGCGACCCGCCAAGAGGAGCTCAGACGCCTCTCAGTCCAGCAGAGAAGCCAAGCTGAAGGAGGAGGAGAAGAAGAAGGGAGGACAGACCGTGCAGCTGAAAGACAAGGAGCGAGAGAAAGCATCTGCTCCAGCTGTAGCCTCTCTTCCTCTGACAGACGACCATCTGGATCATCTGGACGGAAGCGACAGGTGCGTCTCCAACACTGATCTCTGAAAACAGAGCATCTTGAGTATTTCACTTCATTGCTTTCTAAGTTCCCCAAGGTTTTTGCAGGTTTCAATTTTTAAAGACCCATTTAAGACCAAGTGAAGAAAGTACAATGTCCAAATTGAAGGGAACACAGTACATCAGTATAATCTGTAATTGCTAATGTATAGAGAGCTGAAAATTAGTTTGAAAATACAACTTCCAGCAGATCTCCATTACTTAAAGCTTAGCTAGAATATGAAAAAACGTCTACTCTATATTCTGAATTGTTTGCAAAAAACACTGTCCAGCGTTAATGTCTAAAGACTTAAATTGAGAGATTAAATTATGAGGAATTTATCAAAATGTGAGTATGATTAAAAGAACAAATATTTGCCAGTGAGCTCAAAAAACTAACTTCATTCAAAGGAAAACATGTTTTCATTCCTCATTGGCAGATTGGCAAACTCACTTGGTTTTGTACAATTTCTCAGAAAACAAGTCTTCATGTGTTCATTTTCCATCTCAGGTAAATGTATTTTGATGTTTGTGCCGCAAAACAAGACAAAAATACTGTGGAGGATATTAGGTTACCTTTTTTTGCAGTGCATACATCATGTAACGCCTTGGATCCACACTTTGTTGGATTGTGCTTTGTTTTTAATGTATCCACTGAAAGCCTCCATTTTTTTTCTCCTATGACAGTGTCTTGAAGGAGTCTTTAGCAACCTCAGGGAAGAAGAAACCCGAAAGGAAAGCCCGTCAGCTCCTGGCAGACCTCCCTCTTCCTCCAGAGCTCCTGGGCATCGCCCCTGGTTCGCCCCACAGCCCGCCTGATGACAAAAAGACGCCCACCCCACGGAAGAGACCCAAGTATGTAGTCAAACACTCCTCCCGAGACATCTACTCAGGTTAGCAGCGTTAAACCTCACCTGCGTCTGTCTGCAGAATATGTGGCCCACGCTTTGGAGAGATCAAGGAGACGGAGATCGATTGGGGAAAGCGGTGCGTGGACAAGTTTGAGATCATTGGGATCACTGGAGAAGGCACTTATGGACAGGTGTACAAAGCCAAGGACAAAGACACCGGTGAGATATTCTCAAACGTCTATATATACCTTAACGGTAATATTGAAGTCCGTGCTCAAGTGCTTTAATTTAAATGCTAATGCATTCTCAGACCATTAGTCACTTAATGTAGCTCATCTATCTTTCTGCTTTTGTGTATTCAGCCGAGTTGGTGGCCCTCAAGAAGGTCCGTTTGGACAACGAGAAGGAGGGCTTTCCCATCACAGCCATCAGAGAGATCAAGATCCTGCGGCAGCTCAACCACAAGAGCATCATCAACATGAAGGAGATCGTCACTGACAAGGAGGACGCCTTAGACTTCAAGAACGACAAAGGTATTGCTTGGGACTGACCCATCCTTTGGCTCAGAGTGTCTCCTGGTTGTGTGATAACTGTTTTCTGCTCTCAGGGGCGTTTTACCTGGTGTTTGAGTACATGGACCACGATCTGATGGGTCTGCTGGAGTCAGGTCTGGTGCACTTCAACGAGAGCCACATCAAGTCTTTCATGAGGCAGCTGCTGGAGGGACTGGACTACTGCCACAAGAAGAACTTCCTGCACAGAGACATCAAGTGCTCCAACATCCTGCTCAACAACAAGTCAGTGCACACCAGATTAACAGCCTTTCATATTTGAGTCTGGAATGAAGAATATTGGCTTGAATGTGAATGAACATTATGACCGAGGCAGATAAGCTGCTTACTCTAGTTTTATTAGGATGACAGAATAAGGAACGTATTAACTTTCACAGTCAGATTTCGTGTTGTTCTCACCAACGTTGTATCTCACCCAGATAAGCATTTTGCTTACATCTGACACAGATCGAATGCGAAAAAATGTGTGCACCAAATTCTGATCTGAGTCGCTTCCAAATGTGGTTTTAACAGCTCTTTTTCTTAAAAAAAAAAATAAAACAATAGAGCTTTCTCGCCCAATGCGAGGGCGACACGTTCCCATAAAGATGGTGTTTTAATACCAGTGTGCTGTTTCCGCTTGCATTTGATTGAGATGGAAACTTTAGATGGGTAAGAAATTGTCCATTCAGGAGTTGGTTTTCTACCCCTGCTCTGTGAATTATGAGATCGGAGTCCACTTTCAAAGCCAGAAATGGGTGCAAAGTCAACTGGGTTCTTTTATTAAAGTGGTCTAAGGTTTTTTAACCCTTTAGAATCTGAAGCTAGTGGTGAAAAGTGTTACGTTCTCATGAGCACAGCTCGGTTGGTTAAATAGAGGACTGACCACCATTAGATCAAATCATTGTGGACTAGACTTTCACATTACAGCAGATCTAATATCTGATTGATGTCTGAGTGTGTGCTGTCCTGTGTCCTGCAGGGGTCAGATCAAGCTGGCAGATTTCGGATTGGCTCGTCTGTATAACTCTGAAGAGAGGTACGTCTCTCCATGTGATTCAGCAAGCCGTTATGATTCGAGTGAACCGAGCAGACTCTGACTGTTCCGTGTGTGTGTGTGTGTTCCCCAGCCGGCCGTACACTAATAAAGTGATCACTCTGTGGTATCGTCCGCCCGAGCTGCTGCTGGGAGAAGAGCGGTACACGCCAGCCATAGACATGTGGAGCTGTGGGTGAGTGAGGAAACCGAGCTGTTAATACACACGTCCCTCCAGACTCCACCTGTCTAAACCCTGCCTGTCACACAGGTGCATTCTGGGAGAGCTTTTCACAAAGAAGCCCATCTTTCAGGCCAACCAGGAGCTGGCTCAGCTGGAGCTCATCAGGTAAGAGGAGCTGGATCCAGACGGGATGTTCCCGTTCACAGTCTGAGATTCAGCTGACCTGTGTGTGTGTGTCCGATCCAGCCGTATCTGTGGCAGCCCGTGCCCCGCTGTGTGGCCTGACGTGATCAAGCTGCCCTACTTCAACACCATCAAACCAAAGAAACAGTACCGGCGGAGGTTAAGGGAGGAGTTCGCTTTGTGAGTAATCAGAAATGAATCAAACCAGTCTGGTCTGTTTTAAGGGCGTTCTAGCTCATGACTACAAAGGGTTAAATGAACATAGTGTCTTAACTCACCCTTCCAAAATTACAGCCAGAATCAGAAAGTCTTGAATCGTGGCGTTAGATGAAACACTGATATCTGTCTGTCTGCGTTTTGTTTTCCGGTTCCAAAATCAAAACGTGTTTAAATTATGATACATTTACTTCTAGATGCAAATTAAACATGGAGTATTGTTTTCTGAGAAACTGATACAAAATGAAGTGAATTTATGCTTAAAACAGGAGTAGGGAATGAAAACTTCGAACTTCGTTTTATCCAGACTCGCTTCATTTTGATCATTTTCTCTCCCTGTTTTGTCATTTTGCTTCTCAAGTAAATGTGCTTTAATTTCAAGAATCTTTAGACATTTGCTCTGGAAGACGAGACAGAAACACTGTAAGAAGTGATGTCAATCTGTTGCTTTTACAAACTTTAAATTCTTGCTGATACATTTGCATTTAGATGCTAAATTGAGTATTCCTTCATTCCGTAAATTTGGTCTTAAAGTGATTAAATCTCTTTGATTTACCTTCATAAAACCTGCGAATATTTCAAACCCTAATCTTTTACCAGATTTTAGAATTACCCTAGAGTTCTGCTGTAATTGTAAACTTTTTTTGGTGGGAAGATGATTGTTCTGACTTGGTTTGAAGGCAGCTTTAGACGTGTGAGCTGCTGTAAAGACGGGTGTGAGTGCTATCTTCAGCGGCGATATCTTTATCACATGAATGTTTCAGTATTCCTCTGATGGCCCTGGATCTGTTTGACCACATGCTTGCGTTGGACCCGAGCAAACGCTGCACTGCAGAACAAGCTCTCAGAAGTGACTTCCTCAAAGACGTGGACCCCACCAAGATGCCCCCCCCAGAGTATGACATCCTGCTGTTCTTGCTTTTACCCTATTTGTTTATAATTTACCAGATTTTTTTTTTTTTAAGCAGCTATGCTTTTAATTGGTGTGCTTCCGCTATTTGTAACTTTTTTTATTTTTTATTCCATGGCGGGAGGAAACAAAATAGCAATATATAAATAAAAAATTCTGAGCAAACAAAGTCTGAATTGTGAGATATAAACCTGCAGCTGCCATATAAAAAGAGAGAGCGTTGCAATTAACTACAAAAAAATTGGGTTGCAAAAAGGTGGAAAACTTCCAGGATTTTTGGAAACTTTTCAGGATTTGGGGGAATATCCCAGGGATTTTGGGAATTTTTTCTGCCCTTTGCAAACCTTTAAAAAAATATATTTTCTCTGCAGAGAGGAAAAAGTTGGAATTTGAGAAACCCGGAGTTGCTGGAAAAAGTGAACTGTGAGATAGAGAGTCGCAATTAATGTTATTATAATTTTTTTTTAAAGTAAATGAAACCCTTTAAAACCGTAATAAACTAAACCTAAAAATAAGGTGTTTTTATTTTATTTTTCAAATTGTGCTTTTTCTCTCAGCTCTGAATAATAATTGTAGCTATAGTTTCGGAGAATTAATGCATGCTTTATTTGTTCTCCGATGCCAGTGTTTGAGCTCTGCTCCTCTGCTCCTGATGCGGTCTCTGTCTCTCTCTAGTCTTCCTCTGTGGCAGGACTGTCATGAGCTGTGGAGTAAGAAGCGGCGGCGGCAGAAGCAGATGCCGGAGGAGCTGAGTGCTCCTAAAGCCCCTCGGAAGGAGCTGGGTCTGGACGACAGCCGCAGTAACACCCCGCAGGGTTTCTCCTCCGCCGGAGCACACAAGGGTCCGAGTGCTGCTGCCGCTGCAGCCCTGCTGGGTAAAAACACCTGCACTAACACTGATGTCCCTCACATCTAGACACACACCAGTTACTCTCCTGTCTTGGGTCAGTAAAGAAACTACCCAGAACACCCTCATTACACCTCGGCTGCTCCTCACAATAAGCCTCAGCACCGTAGCATCGTGGTGGAGGATCACATCGTCTCATAGCAGTCAGTAAAGGCTGGAATACACTACACCACGATTAAAATGTGACCAGATTGGAAAACACTAGGAGTCAGATTTACTAAACTGGCGTATTAGCATTAAAGCACAATCTCATAAATGCACAGATGGGAGTTTAAAGTTCTGACAGTGCACAAATTAAAGCATAATCTAAAAAGGCTCAGCCGGCTTGTTTCTATGTAATGACCAAGAGCTGTGTGATCATAAAATGGGACAATGGGAAAATCCAAGTTTAGTCGTCTTAGTTTCTTTTGAATAAGCCGTGAATATAGACATAGAGGAAGTTAAGAAACTCAACAAGACTTTTGCCACTGATCTTAAAGGAAATGCATTTGTTAAAGTAGTGATGAAAAGTCTGATTCTTATTTTCTGTGTTTCAAAGAAACGTAAAAAATGAAAAAAGCAATTCACTAATTCAAGTAATTACACCATGACTTCACATATAGGCAATTCTATTATTAAAGCACCAAGTGATGACCTCTTCAGCATGCAAGTGAATGTGTTCGGATCGTATGCACTGGTGTTTTGCATGTCCAAACATGATTTCTGAGTAACCTAACTGCTCCGTTCACTAAAGAGAAGCGGCTTTTGAACAGGACATCACTAGTGTAGTTAGTGTTGAGCTGGTATTGATCAAACCGTTCAATCTTCACTCGTCTGTTTCTTCTAGACCCCAAAGCTCCCACCTCACAGCTGACCCCCGAGCAGCTGGCTGTGCTTCTGAACCTCCTGCAGTCTAAGAGCGGCCCGGGGGGGTCCAAGATGAACCCGGAGACGCTTCAGCAGCTGAAGCAGGCCTTGCCCCCCGGACCGCTGGAGTCTGAGAGACCCCCGGAGCCGCCTCCGCTCCCCAAAGTGTCCAAACCCCCCCAGCCGCCTCCATCGGGGGCCGGAGCGCCCCGCACCCCACCCATGCCGAAGCCACCTTCGCCCCCCGCCCCACAGCAGTCAGTCCAGAGCGACGGAGAGGCCTCGGTCACACAGACCGCTGTCACCATGCTCCTCGCTCAGCTCCTCAAGGGAGAGGTCATGGGGTTCGAGGGGGCCGAGGGGGGCGTCTCAAACCCTGCAGCTCCACCTGAGCCCAGCCCTGTGTCTCCAGGTAATGTCACGTCATCCTGAACATCTCGGCTGTGTCGGGAATCTCATATTATCCGTGTAGGGATATCACTTTGGAATTAGAAATTACATGGATTAATAATGTATTTAAAAAGTTTTATATAGTATGAATGTGATCTGGACACACTGCATTGGTCATGTAGTCATTTTCATTTGATCCACCAGCGTCATCTCTTCAATTCACACGTCTCCTTTAGCCAATAAGAGCGAGAGTCCACTGCCTTCAGTAATCATACTAATATGCATGTTTATTATCAGTGCTAGAAACTTGTGCTGCATATATATATATATTATTTTTAGTATTTTTTTTATTCAAAAAAATCTTTAAAAAAATGTTTTTGTGCAGCACACCTGTGTTCAACATTGATAATAATCAGAAATGTTTCTTGAGCAGTGAATCATCATATTTTCATGATTTCTGAAGATCATGTGACACTGAAGACTGGAGGAATGATGCTGAAAATACAGCGGAGCATCACAGAAATAAATTACACTTTAACACAGATTCACACAGAAAACATTACGATATGAGTTTTTTCCCCCTGTAATTTTGGTCAAATAAATGCAGCCTTGATGAGCAAAACAAACATTAAATATCTGACTGATCCCTAACTTTTAACCAGCAGTGTACATGAAACGGTGCTCTCAAAACACAACACTAAAGTGCAAAACATTTATTCTCTCATCTCCCAACTTTTTTCATTCCACTTTTCAAAAGCAAAAATGCATTGTGTTTGATTTCTGTAATCCGATCTACTGCTGTCTTATAAATCTGTGATCATTTCTTCTGTTAACATCGCTGTAGCATCAACACGTCTCATTGTAGCGTTGGCTCGTTTTAATTCAAAACCACAAAAACATTTGAGTGAATGGGTGAAATCAGTCGGATGCTTCTCATCGGCTCTACAGCAGGGAAGTGTGAGATTTCAGCTGTTTCTGTGTGTGTTTCTGCAGTGTCTGAAGTCAGCGGCTCGTCCTCCAGACCTCTAGAGTCTCTCTCCATCCTCCCGCCGGACCAGAGACCCCCAGAACCTCCAGAGCCGCCCCCCTGCGCAGACCTGGACTACCGACAGGCCCCTGAGTCCCAGCCGGAGCGAGCACCAGGAGACGCTCCCAGACCTCCGGAGGGACCCGGCTACGGGACGGACTTCAGCCGGCCGCCGCCTCCGTTCGGATACGCAGACAGCTACCTCGGCCACATGATGGGGGGCCACCCGCCTCTGGCCCACAGCAGCATGGTGTTCAGTGGAGACCAGGACCATCGCTTCGAGTACAATCCCAGCGGGCCGCCTCCTCCTGTTCCCGCTCCGGGCCAGGCCTGGACTTCCCCCTCACAGTCGCTCCAGCTCGGGTACGTTCCCCATGTGAACACAGCAGCGCTGCGGGGCAGAGGACTTCCTTTCTGACGGGCTCCCAGACGTCTAACAGATGCCCTCTAACCAGCACGAAGCAGAACTCGAGGAACGGCTCGCAGGGACACATCTTTTGTGTTTCCCCTGCGATTGAGTTTTGTAATCGGTTCTACTGCTGTCTTTTAAATTAAAACTGTACCTTTGCGTGTGCACTTGCCGTGCCCGGGTAAGTGTTTTTATGAGCGTCTCGGACTAGTGTTATAATGATGTTTTGCACTACTGAATAAAGTAGGTGGAAACTAGTGAAGGTGTGACGGAGGAATGTGCTGTATCTGCACACATGTACATGACCAGTAACGGAAGTCCTTTCCTTTTTTCTCTCCCTTTTTTTTTTTTTTTTTTTTTGGTCAGTCATTTTTTTTCTTCTAATGATTCGTTAATGATGGGCTCTGTCACAAGGGTGGACTGCTAGCACTTCTGAGCTGAGCGAGTGAACGATCAAAGCCGTTTCTCTCGCCGGCTCTTGTCTACAGACATTGATTCATTGAAAGAGACTGATTTCGAGGAGATGAGCAACAATGTCTTTTGTATGAAGATGTTTTTTTTTTCCTTTGGCAAATGTTTATTAAAGAAATGCCAACCATTTAATATGTACTGGTATTTTTAATTCTTTGTATATTTTTGCATATCATGTGTGTGTGTGTGTGTGTGTGTGTATATATCTATAATCAGATCTGCTCACACTGCCGAAGTGTACATGTGTTAAATACATCAGCAGTGAAGTAAACAACAAAAAAAAACATGTATTAGAAAACTAAACTTACAGTATTCTTCCATGAACTATTTTCTCATTCATGTTAGTAAAATGAGTTTGAACACAACTGAAGCGATCTCTTAATGTGAACTGCATTAAAAATCCGCATTAAATACTTTATACCTTTATAGAAAATAAGCTCACTAAATATTGAGGACCAAACCTGAAATTAAACAGAACAGAACAGAAATTAAAAAGTTAATGTAGATAAAGAAAATAAATGACTCTATTAAAAACATATTCACTTTTAATAAAATTTAACCCTGATTTTTTTTTATTACGTTTTCCTTTGTGTTTTTTTTTTACATTAATTATTCTCTCATTTGTTTATATATATATATATATATACATTTTTTTTATATTTTTTACAACTATTTTTTGGAAATAAACGAAATAAATACATGTGGGAGTAAATATAAAAAAATAAACGCATGAGTAATTAAAATTAATTCAAATAAGTCCTTATAAAAATGAAAAAATAAGCAAATACAATTTTTTAAAAAATTGTAAAAAAAAAAAAAACAACAACAGAAAATCATACATATAGGGAAAAGGTAAAAATAAATTTACAATTACATGTTATTACAAATGAACTATATTTGTTTTAATCAAGGAAAATCGCGGGAAAATATTTGTAAAAACTTTTGAATTTGTTTTGAATTTCCATATGTCTTCTGAAGTTTTGTTACAAATACCTCGATACATAATAAATATACACAGTACACAAACATATATTATGTAAACAAAAACTTATTTTGGATGCGATTAATCATTGATCTAAAAAAAATAATAAAAAAATATATAAAAATGATTAACTATTAGCTTTATCAGCTTATGGACCCCCTGCAGAGTCACCAAACCCAGTTTAGGAAACCCCGACATAATATATAAAGTTAAATGCACTTCGTTAACAAACAACGGAGTACATTTTCCTTTTCTTTGTATTTTTAGATCAATATGGTACAAGATTATTTTATTCAAATCAATGTAATAAACAAGTTAGCTCAAAAGTATACAAAAATGTGCAATCTAATAGATTGGGTTATTAATTACAATACTCATCATATAATTATAAATCAGAAAAGGACTACAAACTTTGCATATATATATGCAGTGTGAGTATACACACACACACACACTCATATATAAGTAGCACATTTGGTAGTATATTAATAAAGCATAATTCCATGCTTACCGTGACCATATTTTAAAAACATGTCGTTAGACAGCAGAAGTAGGATTTCAGATTATTCCGATTATGTCTAATGTATCAGTTTAATACGAGATGAATTACAGGTTTGAAGAAGCTGCTGTGTCCCTTCAGAAGGAGAAGAACATGTATATAGAAATGGATAATTATCCGGCGTGTGTTAAGTGTGTCTTCAGTCACAGGTGCATCACCACACATGACCGTGTCCTGCTTCTGTGCTCAGAGAACGAGCACAAGTTCTGCTGCATCTGCACAGAGGAGACCATGTGGCGGCGGAGGTGTGTGTGTGTGTGTGTGTGTGTGCGAGCGCGTGAGGGAGAGATACAGTATCCCAGGGTTCAGCAGTGTTGCCAAGTCCGCTTATTATACGCGACTTTGGGATTGTTTTTCTGTAAAGTCGCTTACAAATATTGGTAGTCGCGGGTTGCGTTTTTTGGGGCTTGTTTCTTAAGTGTAGTTGCTTATTTGGGCTTGTTCCCAGCTCCATAATATGTTATCAAGCAGATATTTTCTATATGTTATTTAAACGTAGGAGTTCTAGCCTGTTCTCTGTCCCTCCCTTTTAGGAGACAGCAGTGTTTTTTTCCCACCTGACCCAGACGGCAACGAGTACTAGCCAATCAGAGGCAGAGCAGGTCAAAGTGTTTTTTTTTTTGGCTGGGGGGGGGGGGGGGGTGTTTTGAAACATTTGAATTCAGAAAATTTTAAAATAGAATTCAGAAAATTTTAAAAGAGAGCATCTGACTTTAATCAAACAACTTGTGATCCGTCTCGCCACTAGTGTAGTAGCACTGATCACTTTGAGGGGGGATTAATTTATCCCCACCGGGGATAAAAATAATTCAGCAGATGCAGGAATACATTGACCAGAAGGGGGGATTAGTGAGGTCCAGGGGGGTTCTATAATTAATTACCCCTATAAATACAACTAATTATATACTCTAACACTTGAAAAGAGACATAAATGTAGATGTTTTGGAGGGATGCTCATTTTTAAATCATATCCTATTTATGGCATCAACGTTTGTAAATAATATAGCCTACTTATGGGGTGGATAATTTTATCAATTGTTTATTATACATGCAAAATACATATTGCCAACCAAACGTGTTATTTTTGGATAGTCAACATTACAAATGACAATACTTTGCAGTCAGCTCCAGTGGCGCAGAAGGTGAAAAGGGAAAGGACGTGATCGACTCGGGGTCGAATCCGCCTTTTAGCGAAAAAATGTATCCCTTTTCAAATTTCAAATCACATCAGAAAAGCATTTATTTCAATGAAAATTAAGTAAATAATAAAAAAGGTAAGGGTAGTTGTAGGGAGGGCTTTACTGTCCCAATAAGGTGGCATCCATTAAATTTACACAAGTTATTATTGCATACTGTTTTATAATGTACTACAATACTGAGGTGCAGATAATTGCCACTATTTGCAGCAAGTAGTATAAATAGCAAAAAATCCTGCTATTTTAACATAGTATAAATATAATCTATAGATATTTGCACTTAGAGTATATAGCCGCTGCCTTTTTTGATAATGCCGGCGATGCAATGTTGCCAGATGTTGCTATTAAAATAAACAAAAAGCTATACATTTATTTTCGGCTATTTCTACAAATATACCCCAGAGACTTAACACGTATGTAAATGAGGGGTGCATTGTGTTCATCGTGTGCTATAAATAATCATCATCATCTTAAAAGCTATAACCACAAATAAGTAAATATTATAATGCATTAAAACAGTTGTTATGATTACTCGTGAGACGATACAACACCATGCATTCATTATAATACCTTAAGAATACTCTTATAATGTATTATAAATACGGGCTTCGTAGGAAATGTTCCCAGACAGCAAGCAGTTTCGACTCAGATCTGGATTTCACGCGGGCCAGTTGTGGGCCGGTTCTGGGCCAAAACTCCTTGCTGTCTGGGTTATAACCCGCTGACAGAAGCTGGTTTTTATTATTCCAGTATGCAGTGCTTGCCATCAGTCTGAAAGTGCCTGGAGGAGGGAAGAAACCTGCTAGTGGAGATTCAGGAGTGAGTGCTGGAGCTGTACCGCTGGAGGAAGAGGAGGATGAGTCGGCTTGAGTCTACCAAACATGCTCCACATCTGCAGCCGGATGCTCCTCTGTGACGGTGCAAGCATGATCCCCAAACATTATGTCCCTGTACTGGAGGTGTTTGTGGTTTTAAGATGCTTTCAGAACTGTTAAGGAGAGAAAAGTCATCCCGAGAAGAAAAGCAGCATGTTTATGCAACGTCATCCTCTTTTAATTATGCATATTTAGGTTTGCCTTTATCCTTTAATGTTAAAATGAAAATTTGTATTCTAAAGAGTTTTCAGGCAAACCCATATAGAAGCTTGTTTCTGGTAATCATGACTTTTCATTTTTTTATTTATTTCATGATTCTGACTTTTTTCAATATAAATGCAGAATTGTGTTTTTTTATTTTGTGGTGGTGTGTGTGTGTGTGTTGTGGGGGTGTGTTAATTGCAACAAAACCATGAAAGTCAGAATTTTTCTTTTCACTGCAACATATATAAAAATAAATAGTCCAAATTGTGAGCTTAAAGTTGCAGTGACTTTTATTTTATTTTTTTTATTGCATGGATGATACAAGCTTGCATAAACCCAAACCTGGCGAACAGCTTCTGTGGGAGAATCAGGAGCAGAGTCTTTATATGTACAGTATTTTAAACCAGAGCTGGAATACTATACACCTTATTATTTTAAGTTATACACTATCATAGGAATATTCTCTATGCTTGAATTAAGTAACAGTGCCTGTCTTACCAAAAAAAAAAAAAAAAAAAAAAAGGGAAGGTATTTACTGTACATTGTGTTTGTAGCTTTAATATTGTTTAAACTTATTTCATTCATTCTTAACTTTTTCATGTGAAACCTTGTCAGAAAATGAAGCCTTAATTGATAATCTGCCTTAATTGAACATGTGAAACAACCTTAGTTTTTGTTGCAGTTTGTTTTTTTGTTTTTAATGAGAAGGTGTGCTTTGAAATTGCAAGGAAACAATTTCTGTTAATTGTTGATTTGCTTGGTTTCAGAATATCACTGAATAAAGAGAATCTGTGATTTCAAATGCCTTTTACAGTGACGTCTGAGTTTCTGCAGAATTATGCATAAAAAATAGTCATTTAAATATATGTTTAAACAAAAACTAAAAAGTGCAACAGGTAGACAGACAAATAAGACAACATTTGGTTTCCAGAATGTGCGTTATGCTAGTGATATTGGTCCACAATCACCCCGACGAGTCCTGATGAGCGTATACTCCTCCCGAGAACCCTTCAGTCCTCCGTTCAAGCCTTAAAATCAAGCTAGGAGAGATCAGTATTTCAATGTTATGTCGTCTCACGAAGCCAAGCACTTCTGGGGCCAGTTTTCTCAGATAAAAAAAAGTGGCTAGTCTTCAGTCACTGTCTCCTTTCTCTGTTCAAGTTTACGGACAGCTTCCAGGACAGTATATTGCACAGTGCGTGATTAACGAATCTCCCGACAGACAGGTGGCGCTACAGCTCATTAAAGCCTCGCTTCTCGGTCAGGACGCTTTGGTACAGCGGTTTCACCTGTAGGTCTCGTAGTAGGCAGCTGAACCTCGCAGTCTTTAATACAGCCTTCCTGTGAGAAGCAGCATCCTTCTTTGGGATCGTTGGGTTTTTAGTCAATCCCAGCAGGCTCATTTGGTCTTCTCCCTCGTCCACTTGATCATGGTCTCCGGCGAGCGGTAAAGGAAGATGAGTTTGGCGTACAGGTCCTCCTCCAGCTCCAGCTCGCCGGTTTCTCGCACCAGGAAGATGTCTGTGCAGAGTTTGAGGATGCGGTCGACGCATGGAAGCTCTTCGAACATGATGGCGTGCGAGATGCCGCTGAAGAACTCGCGGACGAACTTCCCGATCACCAGCACCACGGATGCGTAGAGGCCCATGATACTGCAAGAGACACAGCGAGTCACAACACAACACTAAATATACACAACAATGCAAGCAGCAATTAAGGGGCCAACCATAAAAGGGGCAAAATGAGGAACTAAATCTGGCAATAAAGACAATTAAAGATGATTTTAAAACCACTAGAAATATGATTTACTGGTTTATAGCTTTTGACCAATAGATGGCGCCGTTAATAAATTGATGCGATATGGTCAGTGTGAGCAGACAATGGCTTCGTTCATATGTTATTTGACTAATCAGCTATATATATATATATGTGTGTGTGTGTGTGTGTGTTTGGTTAATTTAAAATTGCATACATTTTGGTATGAATTTAACTCCACATGAGCCAAGGAATCAGAGGGAAAAAATGGATCTATATTTAATTTATACAGTGAAGACTGTGCAGTGTTTTATTTTACATTTGATTATTCAATTTCTGTAGTATTTTGTACCTGAATACTTAAACCTACTTGATTACTTAATGAAGTATTTTGTATTTCATTTGCATCTTTGCAATTAGCATTTTTTTCTTCTTATTTTTAATAACAAAAATTATATATCTTGTTTATTTTTGCGTTATTTTCTAAGTTTTCTTTTTTTTTTTGTAATAACCGGAAAAATAGTAAATGTAGTATCCAAATTATAATAAATAAATAAATCATTCTGCAAATTTCTGAAAGCTACCAGCATTTTGATTGAAAAACACAAACACACACACACACACAGACTCTCTCTCTCAGACTCTCTCATAAACACACACACACACACACACACACACACACACACACACTCTCTCTCTCTCTCTTAGACTCTCACACACTCACACACACACACACTATCTTTCTCTCTCTCTCTCTTTCTCTCTCTTAGACTCTCTCATACACACACACACACGCTCAGATTTTCTCATACACACACACTCACACAAGTCGTGGCCTAGTGGTTAGAGAGTTTGACTCCTAACTCTAGGGTTGTGGGTTTGAGTCTCAGGCTGGCAATACCACGACTTAGGTGCCCTTGAGCAAGGCACTGAACCCCAACTGCTCCCTTGGCGCCGCACTGCTCTGGGTGTGTGTTCACAGTGTGTGTGTGTTCACTGCTCTCTGTGTGTGTGCACTTTGGATGGGTTAAATGCAGAGCACGAATTCTGAGTATGGTTCACCATACTTGGCTGTATGTCACTTCACTTCAGACTTTCTCTTCTCAGACACATACTCTCTCAGATTCTCTCATACACATAAACTCGCTCATTGGGGAAGTTGTGGCCTAGTGGTTAGAGAGTATGACTGCTAACCCCAAGGTTGTGGGTTCGAGTTTCAGGCCGGTAATACCATGACTGAGGTGCCCTTGAGCAAGGCACTGAACCCCCAAATGCTCCCCAGGCTCTGCAGCATAAATGGCTGCCCACTGCTCCGGGTGTGTGTGTGCATTTTGGATGGTTTGAATGCAGAGCACAAATTCTGAGTATGGGTCACTATACTTGGCTTTGTGTCACGTCACTTTCACTCTCTCAGACACACACTGATATCTGTGTGGGAGTGGCTAATGGTACTTGATGCAACTATTTAACTGCGTGCTCAGAGATGTTTGGGAGCATATCCCGTGACTCACCCATATCCTGCCAGGAAGCCCAGGCTGGGAGGACTGACTTTATCACTGAAGACGTACAGCTGCAGTCCTGCTCCTCTCTTCTTCTCCAGCTTGGACTCGGATCTCATCTGGATCTTCGCTGCCGACGGCTGGTCCACGATCCACCACTCCTGAATGTCCTCACTGCTGGTGTGAGACCTCTCCAAGTCCAGCTGGATGCTCTTATAACCCTCATCTGGCACAGAGGGATCGATGAGATGTGTGAGTTACAGGTGACGTCAGTATTCATGGAGAGGAGTCATCCTGATTCTACATTACCTGTATAAAGCTGATCCACTGGTTTGGCGTTTGAGTCACTCGGTGCTCGAACAAAGCAGGGAAACACTTTCTCTATGACCCTGTGAATGGGAAAATGGACCATAAATATACAAGCATCAATATAAATATGAAATGTGTTCAATTTGTACTTACACAGGTTTATTCCTGGTTCCATTTAGTAACGCTACCAGCTCCTGTCTAGTGTTCATGTCCAGATATGTGATGTGTTTGTCCATTGCAAACTCAACCTTTGCTCCCAAACTGAGATTCCTGCACAAGAGCGAAGTATTATGGGACAAATTTGATGTGCATCTGTACTACACTAGCAAAAATGACCATTACAATGGTCTTGGATATGGCACATGGTAGGGATGCACTGATACCACTTTTTCCAGTACTCGCTCGATACCGATACTTTTATTTTTGGTACTTGTCGATACCGAGTACTGATACCGATATTTTTATTGCATTTGTAAATTTTTAAATATTGGGTACAGAAACCAAAAGAGTATGTATAATGTTAGCTGGTTAACTCAATTTATTAAACAGATAAAGTCAAACCAAAATTTATTCAGGCACTTTCAACATTTCACATTATCACAGTTTATTCTCTATAGTTTAGAAAATGGTAATAAAATATGACAAGAACTCATAGTTAAACTGTGTCAGAACAAATTCATCTTGACAAGTGTCAGATAAATTTGATAGAAAGGTATGTAATGGATTACAATCAACCAAAAATTATTCAGACAGCTGTTAGTATGTATTTACACATCGCTATCATAACTATCAATAGTTAGTCGGGCAACCCTTAGCCTTAATAACATGCTGCGATTTATATTCCAAAGCAACTCTTTTAATGCAGAAACACTCAAGCAAGCAAAACGCGAAACGCATGTATGTATTTGTACTGGTGCAGAACGAGAGGGACAGTAACGTACAGCCGAGTGCATTTACACATAGGCTGCTAGATTCACTTTTGCCAGAAAGTCATGTATGCCTTAGGCTGAAAAGAAATTATATTTATAGTGAATGCCACTAGAAATTGTTTTTTTTACAATTTAGTTTTAATCCAAATGCGTGTGCTAAGTGAGTGAACATCACATACCAGTATCGGTATCAGTGCATCCCTAGTACATGGTATTCAAATGGATAAAAAAAAACATTTAAATTCCCATAAAAGTGCCAGTAAAGATATTTTAAAAAATATTTATATTTCAAATTTATGCTGTCCTTCTGAACTTTCTATTCATCTGTGAATCCTGAAAAATAAAATGTATCTCGGTTTCCACCAAAAGTGTTGTGGCCAGTGCAGGTGATGTACTGCATCTGTACCTCTGGATGCTCCAGGACATGGTGACAGGAAACTGGTCCTCTTTGCTCAGGACGTCCATCAGGTTCTTCCTGCTGGGGGGGCTGATGGTCCAGAGAGAGTTGGAGCTTCCTTCCAGCTCTGCCACAGTCACGTCCTCCGCCGTATACGCCTCCAAGAACTGCAGTGCACTCTGGGAAAGAGAACTGCACTTGACACACTACACAGAGACTAAAGAGTGGCGATTCTCCAAAGCATCACAGCACAGATCGGCACTGACGACTGACTTACAGAATTGTGTCTGTATGAATTCATGAAGCTGATGAAATCTCTGTCAGTGATGTCCTTCAGCTGATTCTGCTGCGCACTCATAGTGAAGATGGGCTAGAAAACACACATCTGATCAAACCCTTATCTCACTTTCAGTCAGTTTTTGTGTATAGTGCTGCATTGTAAGTGATCACATATCATCTGGATTACGGAATCAGATTACAAAAATCAATCACCTTCAAGTGGTAACAAAACGAGCCAATGGTACACAGTGTACCTTGGTCAGCGGGATTTGCATTGGCATATAAGAAGCAGCGCAAGCTAATTGCATTCAAGTCTTCGCTGAGGAGCGGAGCCGGCTGTTCAGCGGAACAACGATGTGGAAAAGGGACGTAATGTCTCCGTTCCCTCCTTCAGGGAATGAGGGATACATACCTAACCTAGATGTTCCCTTTCAGTCAGTCACTTTCAATGTTACGTCAGCAGGATCAGACTCGGGCAACGCTGGCACTCCCGAGGGAGACAGCGCAGCCGAATCCTCATCTCCCGAGGACACAAGCCTGCCTTGTGATGCAGCGATCGACATAAGGTCTTTCTCCCGAGCTCCGAATGAGAAGTCAGGAACCTAAAAGGGTCCAGCTAACTCATCTGGAAACTCAACCAGCTGCGGCGTTTGTGTGGGGGCTGTGGCCCAAGAAGAGATGCCAGAACGGGGTGTGGCAGAGGGGAATCTATACCTTTTAAGGTAATCAAGTCTTGATCTTAACGCCGAGATGGCAATTTCCCCGCAATGAGAACATGAGCCATCCACAAACGCAGTCTCAGCGTGCTGAAAGCCCAGACACGTGACACAACGATCGTGGGCAACATGAGGAGCCATATATCGACCGCACCCAGAAACACACGGGCGGAATGACATCTTCAAAAAGACGCAAACACAACCCGAAACTCTTTCAGAAGTTCCTTCAATGATGTTGAAGCGCTCAGGGTAACGCATGAGCTGAAGGCAGGAAGCTCTTGACAAACCGCTGAATTGTGCCGTCACACAAGCCTCTTTCACAGTAATACCAGTAAATTGCCGTTAAATTACCGGAACGACTTTACCGGTAAATTCAAAAATGCGCTGTTCACACAGTCAATGACATTCCGTCTTTTTTCCGGAAAAGCACCATTCACACATCCATTCCAAAATACCGGTAAATTCTGTGACGTCATTAACCTCTAAACAGCTGCACTTGTAAGATTATTTGTAAACATGGAGGGTAATACGCGGTCAATATTTCTGTTGATGGTTTCATTTTTGTAACAAACTTTCGCATTTATGCAGCTGCTTTTGTCACAGAGACAACGTGATACACAGCAAAATCCCCAGTGTTAATTTAACTCTCTGAGTGTGGACTCATATAAACTCATATAAACACTGAAGCAGTGTTAAAAGGAACACTGAAGCAGAGTTGAAGTTAATGAGATAATTAAGAAGTTAATTGAGTTATGATTGACCATTATTGAAGACACCTGATGTTAACAAGCAGACTCACCAAACGAGAAAATCACAATTTGTGTGTCACCATTATAGCGGTCAGTGTCTGAAATAAGCTGACTGTGCCAGCTCAAATTTGGGTATAAAAATGCCTAGTTTTTTTTTAGTTTTAAACAATTCTTTCACAGATTCCTAAAATATTTGCTTTTCTTATGAAGGTGGTCTAATAAATCTAAGTACTCTAGGTTTTAGTTCAATTCAGCCTTCTACTAGATGAAATGTTGATATTGTTTAAACTTGTTCTAGTTATGTGCCACATAAGCTATATTTTTATAGTGTTATATTTATCTAGCTTTTATCATTAAGTGTATGCATATGCATATAAATTTGTGATTTATATAATGTTTTCATTCTAAAATGTAATTTATATTGAGATGATACAGATTCTTGTTTTGTTTTTTCAGCTTTGCGGATGTGTATTTATACCAAATGGCCGAGGCCCAGGATGGGTATTTGTTTCCTCGTGAGGTACACCTTTTTTAACATTATTAAGAAACTAAGTCACACTTTAGTTTAGGGTCTAATTGTCACTATTAACTTCAAGTTTTGCATCAATAAACTCCTAATTTGCTGCTTGTTAATAGTTATTAAAGTAGTTGTTAAGTTTAGGTATTTGGTAGGACTAAGTGAAGCAGAATATGGTCATACAGAATAAGGCATTAATATCTGCTCTAAGTATTAATAAACAGCTAATATACATGTTAATAAGCAAATAGTTAATATTGAGAATTGTAGGATAATAGTAAGAAGTGTTAACAAAAACTATTAGCATGCAAAGTATTTTCAAGTTTCCAAAAGCAGCAAAAGAGTTTTTGAAATGCCACTTATTTTGAAATAATCACATATAAATGTTTTTACAGAAATCTATGGTGGTGAATGGAGTGGAGGTTCCCATCCATCTTATTGGAGATGCGGCATACCCCCTTAAACAATGGCTAATGAAGGGGTTCCCAAATCACCAAAATCTGACACTCAACCAGTCTCACTTGAACTTCTGCTTGAGTTCAGCTCGAATGGTCGTAGGAAATGCCTTCGGTCGCCTCAAAGGTCACTGGAGATGTTTACTGAAGCGCAATGATGTCGACATAAATATTGTGTCTGATATAGTTGTAGCTTGTTGCATCTTGCACAATATTTGTGAACTCAGGAAAGAAACATACCTGCATGAATGGACCACTGACCACCAGTGTGATGTTTCAGCTGAGGCTACTGACCGAGAGAACAACAGAGTAACTGATGACGTGCATGCAGTTCGGAGGGCATTGGCAACACTGATGAGTTAAAGGAATAGTTAACCCAAAGACTATTTACTCAACGTCATGTAATTGTAAACCTGCATGAAGTTCTTCCTTCTACTGAACCAAAGGAAGTAATATTGAAGAATGTTGGTAACCAAACAGCTGTGGGGCACCTTTGACTTCCATATTATATTTTTCTTGCTACAGAAGGTGAGTAAATGATGACTGAAATGTAAATATGACTGTAAACTTTTCCATTTGATAACAACTTCCTACTCAGGGGAATTTCTTAAGGGGACAGTTTATTTTTGCCTTAAAATTGCATTAACTAGTGCCAAGGCATAACACATAAAATTGTAACATTTTATTAATGTACTATTGTTAAAAAAATCATACAATTAACACAAATTCATATATATATAAATACATTTAAATATTATCAAAACAAAATATCAACATGTATACTTATTAATATGAGCAAATACTTATCGTAGTGCACAGAATACACTTGGTTTGCAAAAAACACCGGGGACACTAACACTTGTAATTCCTAACATGTACAATTAAAGCATATTTTTCTAAAAATTTGAAGTGAACGGTTTTATTTTATTTTAGTCTAGTCTTGCAGATCTTCTAAGAACGAAGACTTGAATTGAGGATGGAGTGATGCCTCTGCATCTTGATCTGGTGGGTGGTAAGGTGCCATGTAGCTAGTGCTAGGGCTTGGAAAAGAGAAGCGTTGGCTGTGATGATTATGTTGTTGGTAATGTGGATTCAGAGGAACAGACGTTGTTGGGGGTGGCCGCGACATAATGTCCTTTAAGAGGTTTTCTTGGAACGCCATCATTTCCTTCCACATCTCCATCATGCTCGCCCTTTCCTCCTTCTGCTCTTCCTTTGCCTCTTTGTGCAACCTTTCTTCATACTCTCTTTGCTCCTGTACACGGAGTGCTTCTTGCTCTCTGAATGTTGTTTCCATAGTTTGTAGCACTGTAGCTATGGAGTCAATCATGTGATCTTTGTTTTTTTTCGACTTCTTCCTTGGTGGCTGAGTGAAACCTTAATATATCGACCGACTGACTCGACGTACGGCCATCACACGCGTCCTTAGCAACGCCAGATTGGGGTCCCTCAAAATTCTAACTACCAGTCAGAGCAACGGGATTTGTAGAGTGACTGGATCCCCAAATGGATTGACAAAGCTCATGATAAATCCAAGTTATTCTTCCATTACCACTTTGTTTATGATGGTCATTAATTTTCATATATTTAAGGCGCAATGTTTTCAATTTACTGATGACCTGACTTTTTGTCCTGTGGATGCCTTGCTCTCGGAGACGGTTAGTAATTTTATCATATGTTACTGCATCACTAACAGTTCATCTAAGATGACGACAAATTTCTTCATCCGCCCGGATAAAGAGAAGCGCTTTAATTTCACTCTCACTCCAGTTGGATGACATTTCTTTTATTTTGGTAAACAAATGCGGAGTGAATGCGTCACCTGCTGCGTCTGATTGTTATGATTGGCCCGGAGTAGACGTCTTACGACACCGCGTTCTGAACTCGTACGTGCTCATACCGGTAATTTTCCTTCTGCGTTCACACACAGCAGAATTCCGGCAATTTACTGGTAATGTTACAAGTTCTCATACCGGTAAAATGCCGGAACGAATTTACCGTTATTTTTGAAAAGATCCTGTTCACACATGATCTCTTTACGGCAATTTACCGGTAATTTTCCGGAAAAGTCTGTATGTGTGAAAGGGCTTACAAACACCAGCTGACTCGCTTGTAAACACTCCGGTGAAACCAGCAGAAGATGTGCTCGGCTCCGAAACTAAAGCTCGAATGCGAGTAGCTTGCGCTGCTCCTTATATACCAATGCAAACCCGCAGACCACGGTACACTGTGTACCATTGGCTCATTTTGTTACCACTCGAAGGTGATTGGGCTCTCGGACGAGACCCCATTCGTCAGTCTCTTTCTGACTGAAAGGGAACTTAATGATTCTGGACAGAAATATTTCACACCTGGAAGACTTTTTCATGTTTGTTCGTGTAATTCAGGGATTCCCAAAAGTTTTCTCAGCCAAACCCCGCTGACATAAAGTATTTACTTGAAAGTCATATCTAAAATTACATTTAGGTAAACGAAATATTTCTATTTCTAGTGTTCAAGTGTTAAAACACGTTATTTTTATTTTGTGTAATGTATTTTGGGTATTGTGGTGTAATGTAATATCTGATGCATTTTATGATGTTGATATGGAAAAATGAAATACATTTTCTTTCTTTTTGCTCTTTTACATCAATATGATACATTTAATTGTACGTTTAAAACAAGTAAATAAAATGTAATCTAAAAGGGTCGTCAGAACACATAACCTAAAAAGATGAACCAAGATTACATCAGTTCACATCATGTAATCTGTAATCAGTAACCCACTACAAATTGTAAATAATCTACCCAGCTCTGTGAATTCATTTATCTCTATTATGTCTGTATAGTTTTTTTATATTTCTAGCACTTCAACTAAATGAAAATGAGAGCTGTTGCTGACATAAAACAAGTTTAAGGTTTTTATCATTTTATTTATTTTAAGATTTAAACTCAGAATTGTGAGACATAAACATGAGATTAATTGTTAAAAAAAGGTCAAAATTCTAAGATAAACGTTAACTTTTACATTTTTTATTCCACGGTGAAAACAAAAATCAAGTCAGAATTCTGTGTTTATGTTTCGCAATTCTGAAACAGTCCAGATTGTGAAAACATAGCCTAAATGGAGAGATTTTACTTTTTAATTCCGTGGCAGAAATGAGCTTCAATAATTTCAAATAAATGATTTTTTGGTGCCGTTTCACAGACGGGACTTAGTTTAAGCCAGGCCTAGGCCTTAGTTAAATTAAGGTATTTAAGCAGCTTTTATAAAGATGCCTTAGAAGAGAACGTTACAGGTGTGCATCTCGAGAACAATGGCACTGACATATTTTAAGATCTGTCAGAGCAAGATATTTTCAGTTGAGAGCTCAAACATGCATTTCAGTCTGGGACTAGCCTTAAGCCTTAAGCCTGTGAAACTGGAGGTTTGTGGTTTTAATTTTTCCCCTGATTTGAGTTGACTACTCGCAGACACGTCTCTATGAGCAGCTGTTTCTCACGCACCTGAAAGCCGCCCAGCGTGATGGTGACAGACACGTCCAGCGGTTTGTTGACCACTCCAGCCACAGATTTGACCAGAGACATGAAGAGCAGAGGAAACCAGACGATGCAGATGAGCAGCATCACGATCATCCCCCCCATCCCGTACTTCACCACCTTCTTCTTCTTCTGTCCTCGAGGCTGAGGATACCTCTGAACACACACAAACACACCTCCGTGAATCCTGCGTCTGAACGCTGCTTGGACAGACACTGGCTGGACGTCTCTCACTTTCTCCGACTCCCTCCAGCACTTGAGCACGAAGATGTGAGCGTAGATGTCCTCCACACAGATCCAGCTGGACAGACTGAGCGTGGTGTCGGTCCAAACCCAGTCCATCACCGCCCGCAGCTCCGTGAGGAACGGCACCAACCGAAACCTGAGCACCATTCACATGAAGATTGACTTTAATATGTTGTAATGCTCTGTGATCACTGGATGAACACACTCTGTGACTGTGTGTAAAGAGTGCAGCTGAATGTCTTACCCTTGGAAGAGGAAGAGATTGAGGTAGTTGTAGCTCTTGGTCAGGAAGTTGCCCAGCACGCGTGTGGGGTAACCGCAGCGGATCTGATACGCCGACAGACCGAAGTAGATGCACTTCACGAAGTACCAGAGCTGGGCAACTTTGTTCTGACTGAAACGCCTAGGAAATCAAACCCAGTCCCTCGTTAGATGACCTCCAGCTTCTTCAGCGGGTTCAATAATGATATCATTCCTCATGTACCTCTCGGTGACTCCTGGGAGGATGAAGAACATCCAGAAGTGAATGCCGAAGACCAGGATGACCTGGAAGATGACCTTCCCCATCACGGTCTTCCTCAGGTACAGCGCACGGTCCACCACCATCGTCCCAAACTGGATCAGCACCATCACCAGGAAGGCCTCGGGAACCTGGTCCTCCGACAGGGAGGAAGTGATGTCAGCCGCAGCAGAGTGCTTCTGTGGAGGAACCAGTTTCACTTCAGTTTTATTGCACTTACATTTTTTTTTTTCAAGTCAGCATAAATATTGTGAACAGATCATCCATGTGTCTTTCTTTTTTTTTTGTATTTGGAGCTTATATCTTTTAATCAAAATATCATAACTCAAACTGCTGAAATTACAGAATTTGAAAAGCTGCTATGTCTTACAATTAACTACGAACTCAGACTCGTTTTTAATGCAATACCCACATTTATAAAAAAAAATGCAATCAAAAACTGATGGGTAGAACAAAGTTCCTGCCCTGACAATCCATTACACCTGGATGTTCATTACAACATTATTTCTAGCCTTATTTCTGTTTCATAACAACTTTAACCGCTTTGTCAAAGAGGATTTCTTATGTTAAAGGAACACTTCATCTAAAAATATTTGCTGTAAATGTGCTCATCCCCAGATCAACCTGAGATTAAGATGAGTGTGTGTCTTCATCAGGTTTGTAGAAATGTAGCACTGCATCAGTGTCTCATCAATGGATGCTCTGCAGTGAATGGGTGCCGTCAGAATGAGAGTCTGATAAAAACATCACAATAATCCACAGCACTCCAGTCCATCAGTGAACATCTGGAGAAGACAAAACCTGAAACACATCCAGCATTAAGATGATTTTAACTCAAACACATAGAGTCTATAATCCATAATAACACTTCCTCCAGTGAAAAAGTGTTCTGGTCTGAATCAGGAGAGAAATCTGCACAGATCAAGCAGCGTTTAAACAGATCTAAACTAATCTGTGAGAGACAACAGGAGATGCACTTTTTCACTGGAGGAAGAGTTATTATGGATTATAGACTCTATGTGTTTGAGTTAAAATCATCTTGATGCTGGATGCGTCTCATCTTTTGTCTTCTCCAGATGTTCACTGATGGACTGGAGTGCTGTGGATTATTGTGATGTTTTTATCAGACTCTCATTATGACGGCACCCATTCACTGCAGCGCATCCATTGATGAGACACTGATGCAGTGCTACATTTCTCCAAATCTGATGAAGAAACAAACTCAACCTAATCTCGGATGACCTGAGGATGAGCACATTATCAGCAAACTTTAATTTTCGGTTGAAGTGTTGTTTTAAGCTGTCTTGTGATGGAGCAGGTGAAGCTGTACAAACCCCGAAAGCCCAAAATCCGAAGACGATGATGATGAAGTCGACGGTGTCGGCCAGAAACATGAGCACGTAGACGTCGGTCACGGCGCTGTACTCCGGGTGGATCAGGTTAAAGAAGAACTGCCGGATGGGAAGATAGATGTCCAGGATCCTGAAACAACACAAACCCAGCAGATCGAATACTTACAAAAGTTCCTTTTGAAATAAATGAGTGAGGTGAGCGGGAGTCTCACGTCTTGACAGTGAAGCGCTTTGCTTTGATCAGCTGTTCTCTGAGCTTGTCCAAAACCAGCTGCTTGCGGCTCTTCTGTTGAGCGCTCAGTGAACGCAGACTCGTCCCGGAGCCGCTGCGGCCTGCGGACACACATCCAGAGCCCAGGTCAGGGAACCACGGGGCATTTCAGACCTAAAACTGATGTGTGCGAGCTGTGAACCTATTTGGGAGCATGTGTGCCAATAAACAAGTCCCTGCAGTATTTAAAATATCTAATCATCTTAATGCTGATTCTAAGAGGTCTTAGATTTGGGGATTAGAAAAGCAGGAATCAGGATACAGCCCAATGTAATTATTAATTAAACAGACTCTGATTTCATTAAGTAAATGTGAACACTGGGCATCCAAAGTGCAAATGCAGTACTGCTTTACAGGATCTCTTCGCAGTTTGCAAACAATGAAAATCACACTTTTTTTTCTTGCCTAATGTTGTTTGGTTACACAACAAACTGTATCTAGCATTAAATTCAGTGTAAACTCTTGTAGCTTCTGTCTGGGCAAACATTAACACATTCAGCATATAGATTTGACAAGAATCTGCAAAATAATCTGTTCATATTCACCTGCTCTAGAGCGGGCCGAGCGCTGCGAGACGCTGGAAGTCTGCCGTGGCACCGGGGTCTTGCTGTGGAGGGGTTTTCTGGAGACGGGTAAGGCCTCTTTCTCTTCACTGTCTGAATCAGTGCGCTGAGAGCTGGCAGTCTGACCTCCTGACCTGGGCTCATCTTCATCCCACAGACCGTAGCACTGAGGAAGAAGAGCACTCTTAGGACTCTGTTCACTTCAGACCCGTGACACACGTGGAGGAGCGTCTCCTACCTTCAGGATGGAGCGGTGGAAGAAGAGCGCCAGTAGCTGGATCAGGTCGTAGTGGACGTAGCCCTCTTTCTTCTCCACACCGATGATGTTGGGCGGGTGGAAGGGTTTGGATTTTTCCATCCCTATGGTCTGGTTAAACGGAAAGAAACCAAACTGGAAGAAGTACTTGATGACTATGGTGACCTGTGTGAGAAAAAAGAATATATTATCTTGAGAAAGAACAGTGCAACATTTTATTTAGATTAACCACTATGGGTTATTTGTATGTGGTCATCCAGTCGATATTATATAACTAAGCACTCAGTAATCAACTTCTTTTGATTTCAATCTTTTACTTAATTTGGTGTTCCTGGTCAAAAATGATCGGCTTTTTAAAAATGGCTTGTAAATCTCTCCTTCATTAGCATGGGTTTTGTGTTTCTTTTTGGAGCTGATTGATTGCAGACCTCATTGATCTGACATTATGCACCAGTTTTTGATAAAAAAAAAGCATTTTTTTGTGGATAACTTTGGTGATATTCACTCAATAACTGAGTTGAATATTAAGCACAGAGCGATCAATCAGCTCCAAAAAGAAACACAAAATCAGTACTCATTCAAAGAAATCAAGTTTATAAAAAGATTGAAACCAAGATTTGGTTATAATATTGCACAAAGAGAGATTTACAAGCCATTTTTTGCCACACACAAAAACTGTAACACACAAACATTACATTTAATATTTTATAGGAAGTCCAATGCGAGAACATTAACTAGCATTTTCAGGAAAAATACAATTCTCTCATGAGCAGCACTTTTCATTTCACTTCATTTGTTCACATTACTTAAGATAAACATTAAAGAAATACCTCTAAAGCATTAATTAAACTTACTGTACTTACTGTTAATTCCAACAATACATGATTGTATTTGTAAATATTATTTAACAAGATCTGAGCTGACACGAACCATCGATGAACAGCTGTGTTTTAATTTGAACATAAACAAGGATTATAAAATAAATACTAAAATAAACAATGCATTAACTAATGCAAACCAAACTTTGGTTATTTTAAGATGTCCGTGTTGCAGTGTAATCATACAATTAAAGCTGCAATACATAACTTATTTTTTGTTTCATGATTTCTTTGTTTCCCCCTGTAACATTTAAATACAGATGTAGATGTATAGTTACAGTTCTGTTTATTAATCCCTAGAGTGCCAAAAGTGACGTATCGCAGCTTTAAGTACTGAGTAATATTAATAAACAACATGTACTACAGGTTTAGGGTTTGCTTTAGTGTTTGTAATTATGCATAATTGACTCTTATTAAGTGCATTGCAGCGTGTGTGAGCAGGACACTGTCAGATAAAGTCAGTGTCATGCAGATCCTCCATCTGTGTCTGAGCGTGGAGTGGTACCTCTGTGTAGACGATAGCGGTCATCCAGAAGCGTTTGCTGGGCCGGGGAACAGACAGCATGGCCCAGAGGAAGATGAGGATGGGCAGCACCAGCGTGGCCACCGATGCCGAGATCATGTGGTTGAGGATGATGACCAGATAACACACCATCTCAGAGTGAGCCACCAGCATGTTGTAGAGAGCATAGCAGAGCTGCAGGAACTGTGGCTGAGAGCGATAGAAGAGCTCCGACGCCTCCAGCTCCTCGTCATAAAACATCCTGACGTAGAACAACATCAGACGGGGATTATCACTATAGAACATCCCGACGGAGAACAACATCAGACGTGGATTATCACTATAGAACATCCCGACGGAGAACAACATCAGACGTGGATTATCACTATAGAACATCCTGACGGAGAACAACATCAGACGTGGATTATCACTATAGAACATCCTGACGGAGAACAACATCAGACGTGGATTATCACTATAGAACATCCTGACGGAGAACAACATCAGACGTGGATTATCACTATAGAACATCCCGACGGAGAACAACATCAGACGTGGATTATCACTATAGAACATCCCGACGGAGAACAACATCAGACGTGGATTATCACTATAGAACATCCCGACGGAGAACAACATCAGACGGGGATTATCACTATAGAACATCCCGACGGAGAACAACATCAGACGGGGATTATCACTATAGAACATCCCGACGGAGAACAACATCAGACGTGGATTATTACTATAGAACATCCCGACGGAGTACAACATCAGACGGGGATTGTCACTATAGAACATCCTGACGGAGAACAACATCAGACGGGGATTGTCACTATAGAACATCCTGACGGAGAACAACATCAGACGGGGATTGTCACTATAGAACATCCTGACGGAGAACAACATCAGACGGGGATTGTCACTATAGAACATCCCGACGGAGAACGACATCAGACGTGGATTATTACTATAGAACATCCCGACGGAGTACAACATCAGACGGGGATTGTCACTATAGAACATCCTGACGGAGAACAACATCAGACGGGGATTGTCACTATAGAACATCCTGACGGAGAACAACATCAGACGGGGATTGTCACTATAGAACATCCTGACGGAGAACAACATCAGACGGGGATTGTCACTATAGAACATCCCGACGGAGAACAACATCAGACGTGGATTATTACTATAGAACATCCCGACGGAGAACAACATCAGACGTGGATTATTACTATAGAACATCCCGACGGAGAACAACATCAGACGTGGATTATTACTATAGAACATCCCGACGGAGTACAACATCAGACGGGGATTATCACTATAGAACATCCCGACGGAAAACAACATCAGACGGGGATTATCACTATAGAACATCCCGACGGAGAACAACATCAGACGGGGATTATCACTATAGAACATCCCGACGGAGAACAACATCAGACGTGGATTATCACTATAGAACATCCTGACGGAGTACAACATCAGACGGGGATTGTCACTATAGAACATCCCGACGGAGAACAACATCAGACGTGGATTGTCACTATAGAACATCCTGACGGAGTACAACATCAGACGGGGATTATCACTATAGAACATCCTGACGGAGAACAACATCAGACGTGGATTATCACTATAGAACATCCTGACGGAGAACAACATCAGACGGAGATTGTCACTATAGAACATCCTGACGGAGAACAACATCAGACGGAGATTGTCACTATAGAACATCCTGACGGAGAACAACATCAGACGGGGATTGTCACTATAGAACATCCTGACGGAGAACAACATCAGACGGGGATTGTCACTATAGAACATCCCGACGGAGTACAACATCAGACGGGGATTATCACTATAGAACATCCCGACGGAGAACAACATCAGACGGGGATTATCACTATAGAACATCCCGACGGAGAACAACATCAGACGGGGATTGTCACTATAGAACATCCCGACGGAGAACAACATCAGACGGGGATTGACACTATAGAACATCCCGACGGAGAACAACATCAGACGGGGATTGTCACTATAGAATATCCCGACGGAGTACAACATCAGACGGGGATTATCACTATAGAACATCCTGACGGAGAACAACATCAGACGGGGATTATCACTATAGAACATCCTGACGGAGAACAACATCAGACGTGGATTATCACTATAGAACATCCCGACGGAGTACAACATCAGACGGGGATTGTCACTATAGAACATCCCGACGGAGAACAACATCAGACGGGGATTGTCACTATAGAACATCCCGACGGAGAACAACATCAGACGTGGATTATTACTATAGAACATCCCGACGGAGAACAACATCAGACGGGGATTGTCACTATAGAACATCCCGACGGAGAACAACATCAGACGGGGATTGTCACTATAGAACATCCCGACGGAGAACAACATCAGACGTGGATTGTCACTATAGAACATCCCGACGGAGAACAACATCAGACGGGGATTGTCACTATAGAACATCCCGACGGAGTACAACATCAGACGGGGATTATCACTATAGAACATCCCGACGGAGAACAACATCAGACGTGGATTATCACTATAGAACATCCCGACGGAGTACAACATCAGACGGGGATTGTCACTATAGAACATCCCGACGGAGAACAACATCAGACGGGGATTGTCACTATAGAACATCCCGACGGAGAACAACATCAGACGTGGATTATCACTATAGAACATCCCGATGGAGAACAACATCAGACGGGGATTGTCACTATAGAACATCCCGACGGAGAACAACATCAGACGGAGATTGTCACTATAGAACATCCTGACGGAGAACAACATCAGACGTGGATTGTCACTATAGAACATCCCGACGGAGTACAACATCAGACGGGGATTATCACTATAGAACATCCCGACGGAGAACAACATCAGACGTGGATTATTACTATAGAACATCCCGACGGAGAACAACATCAGACGTGGATTATTACTATAGAACATCCCGACGGAGAACAACATCAGACGGAGATTGTCACTATAGAACATCCCGACGGAGAACAACATCAGACGTGGATTGTCACTATAGAACATCCCGACGGAGTACAACATCAGACGGGGATTATCACTATAGAACATCCCGACGGAGAACAACATCAGACGTGGATTATTACTATAGAACATCCCGACGGAGAACAACATCAGACGGAGATTGTCACTATAGAACATCCCGATGGAGAACAACATCAGACGTGGATTGTCACTATAGAACATCCCGACGGAGTACAACATCAGACGGGGATTGTCACTATAGAACATCCCGACGGAGAACAACATCAGACGGGGATTGTCACTATAGAACATCCCGACGGAGAACAACATCAGACGTGGATTGTCACTATAGAACATCCCGACGGAGAACAACATCAGACGGGGATTGTCACTATAGAACATCCCGACGGAGAACAACATCAGACGTGGATTGTCACTATAGAACATCCCGACGGAGAACAACATCAGACGTGGATTGTCACTATAGAACATCCCGACGGAGTACAACATCAGACGGGGATTATCACTATAGAACATGCCGACGGAGAACAACATCAGACGGGGATTGTCACTATAGAACATCCCGACGGAGAACAACATCAGACGGGGATTGTCACTATAGAACATCCCGACGGAGAACAACATCAGACGTGGATTGTCACTATAGAACATCCCGACGGAGAACAACATCAGACGGGGATTGTCACTATAGAACATCCCGACGGAGAACAACATCAGACGGGGATTATCACTATAGAACATCCCGACGGAGAACAACATCAGACGGGGATTATCACTATAGAACATGCCGACGGAGAACAACATCAGACGTGGATTGTCACTATAGAACATCCCGACGGAGAACAACATCAGACGGGGATTGTCACTATAGAACATGCCGACGGAGAACAACATCAGACGGGGATTGTCACTATAGAACATCCCGACGGAGAACAACATCAGACGGGGATTGTCACTATAGAACATCCCGACGGAGAACAACATCAGACGTGGATTGTCACTATAGAACATCCCGACGGAGAACAACATCAGACGGGGATTGTCACTATAGAACATCCCGACGGAGAACAACATCAGACGGGGATTATCACTATAGAACATCCCGACGGAGAACAACATCAGACGGGGATTATCACTATAGAACATCCCGACGGAGAACAACATCAGACGGGGATTATCACTATAGAACATGCCGACGGAGAACAACATCAGACGGGGATTGTCACTATAGAACATCCTGATGGAGAACAACATCAGACGGGGATTATCACTATAGAACATCCTGACGGAGAACAACATCAGACGGGGATTGTCACTATAGAACATCCTGACGGAGAACAACATCAGACGGGGATTGTCACTATAGAACATCCCGACGGAGAACAACATCAGACGGGGATTATCACTATAGAACATCCCGACGGAGAACAACATCAGACGGGGATTATCACTATAGAACATCCCGATGGAGAACAACATCAGACGGGGATTATCACTATATTTGTTACAGTATTGGACACAAAAAGCTTGTTAACATTTTCACTGTTATTGCCCTGGAAATATTTCATAGTGTGAAATCAGCTGTTTTCAGATACTGGAGCAATACCTTAAAAATAAATAAATAATTTTTTTTAATAAATATTTCTATACATCTATTTCTGTATTTAAATACAGGAAAAAAGGAAACAAAAAAAATCATTAAATGAATTTTAAATAAAAATAAAAAAACAATAATAATTATATATATATATATATATACTTATTTCAGCAAGGATGCATTAAATTGATCAAAAATGACTGTAAAGTCATTAATAATGTAAAATAAACGATAAATGCTGTTCTTTTGAACATTTTTCTATTCATCTGTGAATCCTGAAAAATTTAATCTATCACAGTTTCCAAAGAAATATTGTACTTTGTTCATCATTGATAATAATCAGAAATGTTTCTTGAGCAGTAAATCATCATATTATTCTGATTTCTGAAGATCATGTGACACTGAAGACTGGAGGAATGATGCTGAAAATACAGCGGAGCATCACAGAAATAAATTATAGTTTAACACAGATTCACATAGAAAACATCTCTTTGCAATTCTAAAAATGTTTTTTATTATACTGAATTAATCAAATAACTGCAGCTCAATCTTGAGCGTCAGGTGTGTCTGAGGTCACCTGCTCCGCAGCAGTTCACTGGCCGTCAGCTGCTGGCTGTTTGAGAGCAGAACATCAGCGCTCTTCTCATCCGGTGTTTGGATCCTCAGCCTCCTTCCCTCTGTGTCACACACTGAGTCCAGGCCCGTGGCTTTACTGTAGGACGGAGGGATGTCTGCTGCGCCCTGCGTCCAGAGTTCGTGTGGATGCTCTCTCACAGCCTCCTCGACGGTGTCACTGGTGCCCTGTCGTGAGTACAGCTCAGTGCACTGTGTGCGGTCACTGCCAGAGGAACACAGAGCTCCGGTCAGAGAGAGCAAAGGCTGATCGCTGTAACTCAGGGAAATAACCACAAGGGGGACCGCCATCCCACTTTACCAGAACACTCGCATTAAACACTGCATCCTGACTATCTAGTTTTATTTAAGGATGTGAAACAGTAGAATACAATAACAAACAGAAGATATATTTATTTGTATATTAATGAATAATATATACACTTATTTAATGCATTTTAAAAATATACAAAATAATTAATTGTTTATATATGACAATATGTTATTTATATACAAGGAATTTCTGCTTCTATTAAAAAAAGAAGAAAAAGTGAGCTATGAGACATCCAATTCCAGTCCAAATATCCTAAAATTTTAATATAAAAAAATCTGTTCAGCTCTTTGTAAACCCGAGCATAACCTTATGAAACAGAAATTAATTCTCTGACTCTCAGATTTTGATTGTATTCCTCTCACAATTCTAATTATTTATTTTTTTACTTTTTGTTTATCATAATAATGAGACATAATCTTAGAATTGCAAGATGTAAACTCGCAATTAAGAGCTTATAACTTGTAAATATAAGATTAAAACTCAGTTTTCAAAATAAAATTCAGCATTGTAAGATGTAAACTCTGAACTGCGAGCAAAAAGTGAGAACCTTTTAATTTTTTTACATTTATTCTGTGGCAGAAACAAGAACGAAACATAATTGTGATATTTAACTAAAGTTTTTAGTTCTGTTTTAAATATTTATTTATTTTTACTTTTTACTCAGTTTACTCGTAGGAAAAATCACTAATAAATCATAGTCTGATCCACCATATATTATGTATATGATCTGTGTGAAGAGACTGTGTGTGATCAGAAGGTTCTGGAAACACAGTCTGTCTGTCATCACAGGGCTACAGTAGCCATCCACAGCTGTGTGTGAGTGTGTGTTAACAGCATAATAGAGTCACCTGCCTCCTGACCGGTAATGACAGAAAGGTACACAGAAACACAGGGCCGCTGTGGAGGCTCATACCTGGCTGCACTGTCTGCAGACGACGACTGCAGGTCTACACCGGACAGACGGCACAGTCTGGGTCGAGATCGCTGGCTGGTTTTGAGAACATGCTCACTGGTTTCCTCAGACTCAAACGGCACAGTGGATTCTGTGTACACACTACAGATAACACACAGACACAAACCAGATTCAGGATTCACTTACGAAAAATAACATGTTTTGTTGGATACTAATCTAAAGTGACAGTAAAGACATTTATAGCGTGACAAAATAATTCTATTTCTAATAAACGCTGTTCTTTTGAACTTTCTGTTCATCTGTGAATCCTGAAAAATAAAATGCATCACAGTTTCCACTAAAATATTGAGCAGCACAACTGTGTTCAACATTGATAATAATCAGAAATGTTTCTTGAGCAGTAAATCATCATATTATTCTGATTTCTGAAGATCATGTGACACTGAAGACTGGAGGAATGATGCTGAAAATACAGCGGAGCATCACAGAAATACATTACACTTTAACACAGATTCACACAGAAAACAGATGATTTACATTAGAATAATATTTCACATTTTTATAGTATTTTTGATCAAATTAATCCAGCCTTGCTGAGCAGAAGAGACTTCTTTCAGAAACAAAAACACATTTTTTGAATAGTGTAAATATGGTATATATCAGCATCATGAGTTATATCATTACATTTTATACCACCGAGGTTGGGACTATTTAGACAGCATATGTCTAGCCAATATTTATTTATATTTATCTTTTAATTAGCTGAGGAATCTGATGATTTGGCGTGAGTGTGTTGGTGAGACAGAAGGCTGTTGTTGAAATCTGGCACACTGAACCCTTGGCAAACACCTTATCTGCTGTGTGTGCCTTACACTGGGTGTAGCGAGAGTAAAAATAAGTCAAAATAAGACGTCCTGCAAAATAACAGTCTGCTACACTCAACTGAGCTGCTCATTTAATGAGAACAGTGTCTGATTTACAGTTCACAGTCACTAAAATGAAACGACAGAAGCTGCATTCACGAGAAGGTGCTGCTTAGGTCATCATTTTATAGACCAGTTTTTGTTTTTACTAGTAGACATCTAGTGCTGTTTTGAGAATCCTCTACAAGCTACTTTGAGCACGTATATAGACTACTGAGTAGCGTTGGGTATCGAAGACAAGATCCAGTTTACAACCGCTTCAGAAGAACCGTGGATTCAATAAGAAGCGAGCAGTTTATTTCCACTTATCAGGCATGCTTTAATGTGATCTTAAACCAATTAAGCGCAAGAGGATGCAAAAGACAACTCAATTTGGCACTTGTACACACAAATGTATGTTATAATTTCCTTGTAATCACAGTTGGTCTTTAGTAAAAACATAAACATGAGAAAGAAATTGCATGCGTGTCAGTATATTGGAACAGTGCAGTAGGTCTTAAAGTGACAGCAGCCTAATATTCCTGTTTCTGTAATCAAAGAGCAAAAGAAAATCACTCGCTAATCTTAACTGAATAACTTTTGTAACTTTAATCAGGATTAATCTATATTTTAACTATAAAAAGAAAACTATGCAGTGTCATTTTACATTTGATTACATCAATTACTGTACCTGAACTTTGTTCAGTTGTATTTATTTGTGCTATTACTAATTAATTGTTCTTATTTTATTACTGACTATTTACATGTCTATAATAATGTTTGAAATCTATATTAGTTTGTCTAGATCATTGGTGTAGTCATGCTTACTTTTGCTCAGGACTGTTTGTGTATTACGATGTCTAAGGATCAGTATATTTGTGTCTACCCACATGTTTTGTTGCTAGGAAAGTCCATCATCTACTGTCATGTTAGCTTCCCCTTTAACTGTGTCCTGTACTGTTGAGTGAAACTCCTGAGTCTTTGTTGTGATTGGTGCATTAAAGGGATAGTTCACCCAAAAAACTGTTGCTGGATCCCATTGATTTCCATAGTATGTTTAATAGTTTAAATGGGAATCCGCGGTGAAATAAAGCGAACAAACGCACAGTGTTTTACTGAAGTGAGCTGAAACTTCACTAAAAATAAAGTTCAACCACGCATGCCTTATACTTGAATCTGAAGGAAGGTTATGCAGCGACTGTATTCTTCCACAACCAGGCACTGCACAATAATCTGCGATCTTCAACGGCATGTTTATTGCTTGGTTGCTCGTCACTTATGTTATTTACCTACTGTATCATGTGTGAATCAGTGGGCGGGGCTACAGAATTAGGCATTGATATTCTTCAATGGAGGCGGAGCTTAACATGCAGGATATTCCTTTAGTACGATGATGACCTGTCATGAAATTCATATTTATCTGTAAAGCACTTTTCACCATGATATTTAGACCCCTGATGAAATAAATAAAAGACAGAATAAATATGTTTGATATCTAAATGTTTGACTTGGAATCGCTAAGAATCGAATTCAATAAGCAGAATCTGATTCACTATACACCCAACCCTGTTACTAAGCCTTTACTAAACACAATCTCTTTATGTCTAAACAGATCTAGAACACACTGAGTGGAGTTTCTTCACCTGGACAGGTTTTCTCTGGAGAGATCGGACTCGTAAGCCTGGCTCCGCAGGGGGCTGAAGTCCGAGTACATGTCCTCAGTCCTATCCTGGCTGGACTGGGTGGACGCTGGCCTGCACATCTGTCTCTGGTAGTACGTGTGGATGCTGTCCCGCGATGGAATATTCCCCTGCAGGGCAGCAGACGAGGGGTTAAACCTCAAGGTTTACAGTGCTGTCCGTTCCAAGCATGATGCTCATTATTCATGTGAGGTGTTATTATATGCTAATACTTATTCTGCATACGAATCCATGGAGTCATTTGAGCCCACAAGATTCAATTACACTTATGTTAACATTAGTTATATGCTATTATTACATGCTTGATTCCAATTGGTCAGTCGTGGCATTCTGATGCTGCCATCGTACATCTAAGTTATCGACTGTATTTTCTTTAATATTAAACTGTCATAGCGTTTAAGTGTTCATATTGTTGTCAGAACAATTGTTTTGTATATTGTACTAGATTATAAAATAATAAATAGGTAAGATTTAATAATGGTTGCTTCTCAAATCAATGTTTCATTTCTGTGCAAACTGTTTTTCTTCGCAGAAGCTTTACATTTAAACAGCTACTATAATATATAAACACTCAACATAAACATTTTTTGACTAATTATTTATGCATGTGGTAAATAGCCTTCCAGTTAGTGGGATAATGTAAATCCAGCTGGTTGTCATTGCTAAATAAATTATTTTTGCAATAACTTTACCTTTACATTATCCCTTACTAGTAGTACTTATGTAATATATTAAATTAGCTTTTATATATAAAATGTTTAGTTTTAATTTAAATTTTAGAGTTGTAGTAATTTTGTTATATTTTTGTCATTTTTATATATGTAAAATATTTATTTTTACCTTTATATTTATTTCAGTTTTAGTAATTCAGACTTATTACTTCAATTTATTATTAAGGTTTATTTTTATCTAATATTTCTATATCATATTTAATTGTATTATTTTATTCTATTTCAGCTTCAACTGAATTAGGAAATATTATTAGTAATACGTATTGTCTCATATTTAGTTATTATCTAGCTTTATATTAAGTTTCCAAAATATGGATATATCTAACCATTTTCACAACTATTCTACTGAATATGAAGTATTCCAATTTGTAGCCAATTACATATTTTAAAGCTGTATACTGTATTGTCAAAAAGGTGCAGTCATTAAAAAATTATTATGGTTATATTTTTATTAACTTTTTCTGTAGAACAATTCATCACATTAGATTTTTATTATTTTTTTTTTAATTCATATCTGTATATCATAATATTTTTTATTTTGCATGTTTTTTTAAGTACACATGTAGATTTTCTGCTATTCTAAAAAAACATAAATAGAAAAAAGATAAATAGAAAAAACATAAATAAAAAAGTAAAGATAATTATTTGTCATGTGCACCCAATAACTTATAATAAAATACAAAAGCATATGCAGGCCACTCTACAGCACTCTAGTGTGTGATTTCTTGTGCCAGCACTACCTTTTTGACCTCATGAGTGAGCATGCAGCGTTCAATGCGCAGGACGGTGGAGATATCGATGTGTTCCTGGCAGATGGAGTTAAGCCAGGTGGTGAAACTGTCCAGCAGTGCCAGGAAGAGCACCCAGGAGAACTTCACAATGTTAAACACTCGCTTCAGGATGTTATCTGGAGCACAGAGATATGCATATTGATGCACATGACAACTGTAAATCATAATAAGAGGAGTATTTGAAGTGTGGTCTAACCTGGTCCTTCTGATACCTCCTCCTCTGTAACAGCTTCATCCTGATCTTCTTCCTCAATGGCCACTTGCACTGCAAATGATGAAAAAACGTACAAGTTACAGCGTTATTACAATATAATAAGCAGATAATAACCTTTAACCCTAATTTGTTACACCAACTTTTTCAGTTTCAGATACATTATCAAAATGCTGGGAAAGCTATTTTTTTTTAAATATATTAACTGAATGTTTTATTGGCTCTAGCTGGCTCCTGAATCTGGCGAGGAGGTTGAAAATCTGTCCAGCCATCATATGGGATGAATTGACCGTAGCGAATGTAACACGGCCCTCTTCATCTCTCAGACACAAGAATTCCGGGGCCTGGAAGCCGCCCACCAGGAGGGAGCTGGCAGAGCGAGCCTCCATTTACAAACTTCAGCAGAGTGGGTTTAATGAGGCGCTTGATGTTCCCAGTAGAGTCGCACTCGTGTTTACAAAATGACTGTTAAATACCAGAGCATGTAATTCTTTGAAACAGAAAACTACAGAGCATCAAAACCAGGGCTGGACATCTATCTGCCCATCCATCAATCTGTCCATGTCCGTCCATCTATCTATCTGTCCGTGTCCATCTGTCTATCTATCTGTCCATGTCTGTCCGTGTCCATTTGTCTATCTATCTGTCCATGTCTGTCCGTGTCCATCTGTCTATCTATCTGTCCATGTCTGTCCGTCTATCTATCTGTTCGTCCATCTATCTGTCCGTGTCCATCTATTTGTCTGTGTCCCTCTTTTTATCTATCTGTCTTTGTCCATCTATCTGTCCATGTTCATCTGTCTATCTATCTGTCTGTGTCCATCCGTTTATCTTTCTGTCTGTCTCCGTCTGTCTATCTATCTTTCCATCTATCTATCTGTTTGTCCATCTATCTGTCAGTGTTTGTCTGTCTATCTATCTGTCCGTGTCCATCTATCTATCTGTCTGTGTCCCTCTGTTTATCTATCTGTCTGTGTCCCTCTGTTTATCTATCTGTCCGTCTCAGTCTGTCTATCTATCTTTCCATCTCCGTCTGTCTATCTATCTGTCCATGTCCATCTGTCTATATATCTGTCCGTGTCAATCTGTCTATCTATCTGTCCGTGTCCATCTGTCTATCTATCTTTCCATCTCCGTCTTTCTATCTATCTGTCTGTGTCCCTCTGTTTATCTATCTGTCTGTGTCCCTCTGTTTATCTATCTGTCCGTCTCAGTCTGTCTATCTATCTTTCCATCTCCGTCTGTCATCTATCTGTCCATGTCCATCTGTCTATATATCTGTCCGTGTCAATCTGTCTATCTATCTGTCCATGTCCATCTGTCTATCTATCTTTCCATCTCCGTCTTTCTATCTATCTGTTTGTCCATCAATCTGTCCATGTTCGTCTGTCTATTTAATTGTCTGTGTCCATCTATCTATCTGTCCATATCCATCTGTCCATCTGTCAATCTCTTTATCTATCTGTCCATGTCTATCTGTCTATCTATCTGTCCGTGTCCATGTGTCTATCTATCTGTCCGTGTCTGTCTATCTATATGTCCATGTCTGTCCGTCTATCTATCTGTCCGTCTCAGTCTGTCTATCTATCTTTCCATCTCCGTCTGTCTATCTATCTGTTTGTCCATCTATCTGTCTGTGTTCGTTTGTCTATTTAACTGTCTGTGTCCATCTATCTATCTGTCTGTGTCCGTCAATCTATCTGTCCGTATCCATCTGTCCATCTGTCTATCTCTCTATCTATCTGTCCATTTCTATCTGTCTATCTATCTGTCTGTGTCCATCTGTCTATCTATCTGTCCATGTCTGTCTGTCTATCTTTATGTTTGTCCATCTATCTGTCTGTGTTCGTCTGTCTAACTATCTATCTGTCCGTGTCTGTATGTCTATCTATATGTTTGCCCATCTATCTGTCCGTGTCCATCTATCTATCTGTCTGTGTCCCTCTGTCTATCTATCCATCTCTGTCTGTCTATCTATCTGTCAACCTATCTATCTGTCCGTGTCCGTTTGTCTATCTATCTGTCTGTGTCCATCTGTCTATCTATCTGTCCGTCTCTGTCTGTCTATCTATCTGTCTGTGTTCATCTGTCTATCTATCTGTCTGTGTCCATCTGTCAATCTATCTGTCTGTCTATCTGTTCATGATTGTCTGTCTATCTATCTGTCCATCTATCTGATTGTCCATCTATCTGTCTGTGTCCATCTGTCTATCTGTCCGTGTCTATCTGTCCATGTCAATCTATCTGTCAGTCTCCGTCTATCTATCTATCTGTTCATGTCCGTCTGTCTATCTATCTGTCCATGTCCATCTATCTATCTATCTGTCCGTCTCCGTCTGTCTATCTATCTGTCCATCTCGGTCTGTCTATCTATCTGTCCATCTCCGTCTGTCTATCTATCTGTTCGTGTCCATCTGTCTATCTGTCCATGTCCATCCATCTATCTGTCCGTGTTCATCTGTCCATCTATTAGTCCATGTTCATCTATCTATCTATTTGTTTGTCTTCGTCTGTCTATCTATCTGTTCGTGTCCATCTGTCTATCTGTCCATGTCCATCTGTCTATCTGTCCGTGTTCATCTGTCTATCTATCAGTCCATGTCTGTCTGTCTATCTATCTGTCCATGTCCGTCTGTCTATCTAGCTGTCTGTGTCTGTTAGTCTATCTATCTGTCCGTGTCCGTCTGTCTATCTATCTGTCTGTGTCTGTTAGTCTATCTATCTGTCCATCCTTCTATCTGTCTGTGTCCATCTGTCTATCTATCTGTTTTGTGTCCGTTTGTCTGTCCATCTATCTATCTGTGTACCTCTGTCTATCTATCTGCCCATGTTCATCTGCCTATCTATTTGTCTGTGTCAGTCTGTCTATCTATCTGTTAGTGTCCATCTGTCTATCTGTCTGTCCATCCATCTATCTGTCCATGTCCATCTGTCTATCTATCTGTCCGTCCATCTATCTATCTGTCCATTCGTCTATTTGTCCATGTCTGTCCATCTATATGTTTGTGTCTTTCCATCTATCTGTCCACCAACCATCTGCCCTACTGTCTGACTATCTGTCACTCCACCTATTTGTCTGTCCGTCCGTCTATCTGTCACTCCATCTATCTGTCCATGTCTGTCCTTCTATTTTTCTGTCCATCTATCTGTCTGTATCCTTCCGTCTGTCTGTCTTCCATCTATCTGTCCATGTCCGTCTATCTATCTATCTGTCGTCCATCTCTGTCATCAAGGAGTGTTTCCCCACACAATTTGTTTTTTATTTGAATCATTTTAATTTACAAAATCCAATATAACAAAGGAACTATCTATCTATCTATCTATCTATCTATCTATCTATCTATCTATCTATCTATCTATCTATCTATCTATCTATCTATCTATCTATCTATCTATCTATCTATCTGTCCGTCTCCGTCTGTCTATCTATCTGTCCATCTCGGTCTGTCTATTTATCTGTCCATCTCCGTCTGTCTATCTATCTGTTTGTGTCCATCTGTCTATCTGTCCATGTCCATCCATCTATCTGTCCGTGTTCATCTGTCCATCTATCAGTCCATGTTCATCTATCTATCTATTTGTTTGTCTTCGTCTGTCTATCTATCTGTTCGTGTCCATCTGTCTATCTGTCCATGTCCATCTGTCTATCTGTCCATGTCCATCTGTCTATCTGTCCGTGTTCATCTGTCTATCTATCAGTCCATGTCTGTCTGTCTATCTATCTGTCCGTGTCCGTCTGTCTATCTATCTGTCTGTGTCTGTTAGTCTATCTATCTGTCCGTGTCCATCTGTCTATCTATCTGTTTTGTGTCCGTTTGTCTGTCCATCTATCTATCTGTGTACCTCTGTCTATCTATCTGCCCATGTTCATCTGCCTATCTATTTGTCTGTGTCAGTCTGTCTATCTATCTGTTAGTGTCCATCTGTCTATCTGTCTGTCCATCCATCTATCTGTCCATGTCCATCTGTCTATCTATCTGTCCGTCAATCTATCTATCTGTCCATTCGTCTATTTGTCCATGTCTGTCCATCTATATGTTTGTGTCTTTCCATCTATCTGTCCACCAACCATCTGCCCTACTGTCTGACTATCTGTCACTCCACCTATTTGTCTGTCCGTCCGTCTATCTGTCACTCCATCTATCTGTCCATGTCTGTCCTTCTATTTTTCTGTCCATCTATCTGTCTGTATCCTTCCGTCTGTCTGTCTTCCATCTATCTGTCCATGTCCGTCTATCTATCTATCTGTCGTCCATCTCTGTCATCAAGGAGTGTTTCCCCACACAATTTGTTTTTTATTTGAATCATTTTAATTTACAAAATCCAATATAACAAAGGAACTATCTATCTATCTGTCTATCCATCCATCCATCCATCCATCCTCATGAGTGCTGAGGAAGAATATGATTGGTTCTGTCCAGATGTATAATCCTACCTTCCTTTTGGTTCTTCTTGCTTGTTCTGCCCTCCGTGTACCTTTGCCAGAATCGCCGTCTTTCCTTACTTTGCTCTTTCATGGCAGTTTTCGAGTCAGTTATCCAGGCATGATACACAAACTGAGAAGCAGAGGATCGTATTAGACAAAGATATGGACAATGAAGGAACCAAGTAAGGATAGTGAGCTGCTTTTGGGTTGGGTGTTTATATGCTATGTCTAACTATAGTGGTATGGTTTGAATCAGTCTTTGAGCCCAATTTAAGTGCCTCTCTAGTGAAAAACAAAGAGTCTTATACACATGCAGGGTATAAACTTGCACTCTGTACTGGTCCTTTAGCAGAGCCGATAAAACAGGGTGTTTTAGGAAAATTCCTGTCAATCAAAGATACCAACACAATACACAAGACAGGAAACCAGCTTTAGGGGATGTTTTGCTCCAAAGGACAGAAATTCTGATTGTGGTGTCAGGTCTCGTCCAAAGAAAGAATGATTACACTGTTCACAAAGGAGAAAAACACAGCCTTTGTTTAACTGGCACAACCAAACCCCAGAAAAACCTCCCAGAAAAATGTCTGCAACTCACATGCATCAAGGGCTGGATGATAAAGCTAAGAATATTATATCTTATTTATATTTTCACCCGTTTGATGATACTTCATTCTTATCAGATTATATGTCTGTATGTCTCTATCTATCTATCTATCTATCTATCTATCTATCTATCTATCTATCTATCTATCTATCTATCTATCTATCTATCTATCTATCTATCTATCTATCATCTATCTATCTATCTATCTATCTATCTATCTATCCATCCATCCATCCATCCATCCATCCATCCATCCATCCATCCATCCATCCATCCATCCATCCATCCATCCAATCAAGGCATGTTTCTCAGACAATTTTTTTTAATTGAATCATTTTCATTTACATGATCCAATATAACAAAGGAACTGTAAACCAGAGTTTAGAATAAAATTATTAATATGTATTAATAACCAATTAGTGACTGTACTTTAGAAAGTTTTAGAAATAAATCAAACTTACCAATTCTAACTAAATTTTTTTCTAGCTATTAAAACGTTCATACTTTCATACTAAGTAGGTAAAACCCGTCTAATAACAACTTTTGGAAACTAATTTTATATTTCCAGCAACATTACTTCATGAGTTTTTAATATATCACCCAGCCCTGAATGCTCCTGCAATCGGCAGCATAATACACTGCATTTCCTTGGCATGCAATGCACCGTATCCGCTCTGTTTACTCAGCAGCCAGATGATTGACGTGCAACTGTAATAATCAGCCATTTCGGCTCTATTAGCTCTCCGTTTACAAGTTAGAGCCATAAATACATGTATATTGTGCAACTGAAGAGCAGGAAAATGCAGTGGAGCACCATAGCCATCGATGCTCATATAGGACAGAGCTGACACATACTACAGCATACGGGAAGAGAGGAGATATATCAGGCATTGTGAAGTACCTTGGCTGCCCTGATTACATACTGCAGAACAGTTTTGGGCAGTTTAATGACAGACTTTGGTAAAGCCAGCAAAGCAGAGGCAAATTTTCGGATAGCTCTCTACAAGAAATGACAGAGCAGGCATGGGGTTAGTCAGGGTCTGCGCTAGTGCTATTACTGCTCTTCCACGCAGGAAGCGAGCAGTTAGTGGTCTGGTAAATAACGAAACATTGTTAAGTGCTGACGGAACAAAAGAAGAAAACACTGAAACATTTTCGTAACACAGAGCCATTTAGGTTAAACACGGTTTTGTGTGGGAACAACACATTTCAGCACAGTTATACGACTTAAAAGTGGGTGCGCATGCAGAAAAGCACTTACGTTTCTAGAATATTTACCTGGAATGCTGATCTTTTGGGAGGTTCCTGATCGTTTTTGTCCTCGTCTTCCTCCTCTTCCTCACTATCTGTCTCGAATAAGTAATAATTGCCACTTCGGACCACTAAAAGAGACAACAAATCACTTTTCTATTGAAGTCAGCACAATATGCATACCCACAAAGTTTTCTTGACATTAAAAACTATTAACATATATATATTTCTGTAAACATTTTGTTCGTTATTTTAATAAAATAAATATATTTATTTGTATTTTATTTATATTATTATTTGATATTATTATCATTAATACACAGAGTAATATGTTACTGCACAGTCATATTTAATTTAATTGAAATGTTAAGCAGAAAAAATGAAATATTTGAGTTCACATTGAAATTTCTTATAATCACAAGTTTGTATTTTAGCAAATCTGAGCTCAATCTATGGGGAGACATATGTGAGATTGTATTAAAAGTTGAGACATTAAAGAGATCTCCTCTTTCCCCTTTCAGATGTGAATTTGAGCTGCAATAATTAGATCAACATTGGGATCTTGTGAAATGAATAAAAATTATTTTATTACAGAAAATTAAATAATGAGCAGGAGACACTAACTGGATGCATGGTCAACCCAAGGCTTCCACCACTGCTTCCTTCTGTCTTTCTTCTTCTCCTTGCTGTTCTCTCCTGTAATGTGGAGAAATTGTTCTGTGAACCCATCACACGCTCACACAACACTCCTAAAAACATGAAAACCATTTCAAAGAGCGCACATTAACTCAGAGCTCTGGTATGCGCGTTTCATGTGTTTTAGGTTTGATTGCAATGCATTTAACACCGCAGTTAAACGCAGGCACTTGTGGAATTTCTGAACCTTCAGTTCACTGACACTGATGTTGGACTAAAGTGTGTGTTTCGACAAAAATACAGTCAAACGTGTGTAGGACAACACTCCATTTTTATTTGTATTTTTTAATTTATATGAATTAAGTTATTAATGTCTGGATTATTCCCAGGAAACATTTGTGTCCCAGTGACTTACTAACATTATAATTAACTGGATACTGAATTAGTAAAATTTGTGAATGTTTTTGGAAGAAGACTTTTCTCTTTGTCGAGGCTGCATTTATTTGATCAAAAATGCAGTAAAAACTGTGAAATATTATTGTAATGTAAATCATCTGTTTTCTGTGTGAATCTGTGTTAAAGTGTAATGTATTTCTGTGATGCTCCGCTGTATTTTCAGCATCATTCCTCCAGTCTTCAGTGTCTCATGATCTTCAGAAATCAGAATAATATGATGATTTACTGCTCGAGAAACATTTCTGATTATTATCAGTGTTGAACACAGTTGTGCTGCTCAATATTTCTGTGGAAACTGTGACACATTTTATTTTTCAGGATTCACAGATGAACAGAAAGTTCAGAAGAACAGCATTTATTTAAAATATAAATCTTTTATGACATTATAAATGTCTTTACTGACACATTTGATCAATTTAATGTGTCCTTGCTGAATAAAAGTATACATTTGTTAAAAAAAAAAGAAAAATAATAATTTGTGGTACTTTGGGCCTGAGGTGGGAAAACATGCTATTTTTAAGTTGTAAATGCTCTTATGTAAATATACCTTCATCGTCGTCCTCTTCCTCCTTGACTAGTGAGTGACTCTCCCCACTTTCCTGCACCAGAGACAGCATCCTCTCTTTACCTCTCTTAAACTTCTGCTGTCGGCTTTTGATGCGGTCCATCCTTAGAGAAACAGACGGAGGAAAGCGGAGAAGTTGTTATTTTGATTCCTCAGCCTGTCTGCTTGAGCTGACCTAATTTAGCTGTTCTCTTTAACACAATTAGAGTCTAATTGAAGATCAAGAGTCTTTATGTCGGGGCTTGTGTGGGTGTGCAGGAGGCACAGAAACAGCCTCGGTCTTGGCAAGCCTGAGATATCCTGCAGATGTGACCTACTAACACACTGTTACAACTCTACCGCTCTTCTGGAAAACACTGGTTAAACAGCGGCTCTCAGGTGCTAAATGTGCAGGATAAATGATAGGAAACACTGTGACAGAGTAAATCAATAAGCAGCAATCTATTTGTTCCATTTGTGTGTGTTCATGCATCAATCAGCGCATGATTTCATAGGACTGCGTGAAAAGGGAATGCAGCAGTTGGCAACGAACAATGAAGCATTGTGAGTCCCACACTGAACTCACTGTCTCTTCAGCAGATCCATGGACTTCTTCTCTTCTTCTATTCTGGCTTTAACCACCTTCACAATGGTCGCCTGAAACAACTCCGCTCCTCTGACAGACAGACAAAGAGAAACAGAGACACAAAACAAAGAAACCACAGTCTGAATACGTCTGGAGTGCTCTCATCATACAAAGTATTACATTTTGAAATATGAAACAGCTTCAAATGAAGCAGAGTCATAGACTCTTTGTAGTGCTTTTTTATCTTCATACATTTATTTATCATTTCATTTGTTTCATAAAAGCTGTCATGGTGTCTTTTACTGTGTGACAATTAAGAAGATATTCTTTAGAAGTTAAGTTAAAAATAACAAATTACATAATAACCAAATATAACCAAATCGAAAGTAAAAAAAAAAAAAAAGTTTTATTTTAGCTACCACATTTCTTATTGTAATTTTGTTTAACAAAAATTAAATTAATAAAAATATTAAGACATAAAAAACTATAAAAAGATATAAAATTAAATAAAATTAAAAAATACAATTAAAAAATAAAATAAAATAAAATAAAATAAAATAAAATAAAATAAAATAAAATAAAATAAAATAAAATAAAATAAAATAAAATAAAATAAAATAAAATTAAATTAAAAACTATAATAGTAAATCAAAGGTACTAAAGCAACACTGGTTCGATGATTACACGCAGGCAAACATGAGAAGCGAATGAAAGCGAACAGCAGTAGCTGAGGGCATGTGTGTGTACCTGGAGGCGAGGACCTGAGAGGAACGGATGTCAGCTACGACGTGCAGGAAGTAGTAGCTCATGAAGACCCTCCTCTGCAGCAGCAGAAAGGCGAAGCAGATGCTGTCCCAGATGATCCCGGCCTCGTCACTCGGCAGCTCACACTGTTTATTTGCGTTCTGCTCCGCTGCGAGAGAATCATCACAATCTAATCAAGCTCTGCTGGACACTAGAATATTACAATTTTGGTCATTAAAATTAGTTAACTATTGATGCTTATAAAGCTTTTCAGTCATTTATTTTCCAATTTTATAAGTGGATTTTTATACAAATGGTTTTCTCAATCTGAGTGGTGCATCATTTTCTGTAGATATGCAGTCTGAACATACAAAAAACTAACAAAATATACTTTATTCATTGAGTCTCAGTGGACAGTTCATACAAAAAAAAAATCATATTTGTAGAAATGTGTCATTGCATCAGCGTCTCATCAATGGATGCTCTGAAGTGAATGGGTGCTAAACAAATATGTGGCTGGATTTTGATTTGAGAGACAACAGGAGATGCACTTTTTCACTGGAGGAAGTGTTATTATGGATTAGAGACTCTAATTCTGACGGCACCCATTCATTGCAGAGCATCCATCGTTGAGACACTGATGCAATGCTACATTTCTCCAGAAGTGACGAAGAAACAAACTCAAGTATATCTGGTATGACCTGAGGGTGAGGATATTTTCAGCTGATTTTCATTTTCGGATGAACTATTCCTTTAAAACTGTTTTAATTTTTAATTCCCACAATTAATTGCGATTTTGATCGTTTGATCTGAACCTATTTAACAGGAGAATACAGAAAACTGATGATTTTTTTTCACTTTTAAGACTACTTACTTCCCCTTCTAGGTTAGTTTTACGTTAGATGATAGTTAATGAAACACATCTAATAGTTTTCAACATGAAAAAGAAAATAAAGGCATAACTTACGCTTTGAATATCCTTGAATAGTGCAGGCCAGACTGAATAACTGGATCAGCCAGCAGTGATTGGCCACCAGCGCTTTAATATATCCACACGCCGCAATCTGAGAGCCGAGAGAATAAAGACACAATCACAACCTCACATACTGGATGACCCTCTCTGAAGAGCATAGAAGTGAGATATTTCCTCGGGTGTGCATGTGCTGTGTGTAATTATTCACGTTTTCACACCCTCTGAATTCAGACCCACAAAAATGCAGAGCGCTATGAACAGAATTATGATTTATGTCGGCCCCTGGCTGTTCGAGACATCGCTCAAGCTCATTTACAACAGCTTTGAATGAAGTGAACTATGACTGAGTTAGCATTGAGTTATGGATTAAAGTGGATTTATGAGATACTCACTGAGAGAATGTTTTTCATGGTGATTACGAAGACGTTGTATGCTATGAGGAAGTCCCAGTAATGAAGGATGCTTTTGATTGGCTTCAGTAACAGCTCGCCCCCAAAGATCAAAAAGTAGAAGCAGGCGACCAGGTATCCCATACAGAAGATGCTGATGCGTGTGGTGCCCGTGATGAAGATGATGGTGAGGACGAACCAGAACATGTAGCTGAACATGATCACCTTCAGCATATCCAGATACGACCTGCAGGGAGGACACAGACAATGAAGAGCGGAGACAGTAAAAAGTTTGTATTTATGAAATAAATGTATACTTTTGTTGATCGAGGATGCATTACATTGATGAAAAGTGCAATTAAAGGCCTTTATTATGCGACAAAATCTTAAAATTTGGAATAAATGCTGTTCTTTTGAATTTTCTGTTCATCTGTGAATCCTGAAAAATAAAATATATCACAGTTTCCACAGAAATATTGAGCAGCACAACTGTGTTCAACATTGATAATAATCAGAAATGTTTCTTGAGCAGTAAATCATCATATTATTCTGATTTCTGAAGATCATGTGACACTGAAGACTGGAGGAATGACGCTGAAAATACAGCGGGGCATCACAGAAATACATTACACTTTAACACGGATTCAGATAGAAAACAGATATTTTACACTGGAATAATACTCACAATTTTACTGTATTTTTGATCAAATAAATGCAGCCGTGGTGAGCAGAAGAGATGACTTTCAAAAAATCTTACTGATCCCAAACTTCTATATGGTAGTATATATATATATGGATCATTATTATTATTCACATACTGTATATTTACTCATTTTACAAATTTTGGTCTAGTCAGACTGTTATCAGAGGAAAATATTGTCTTTTTCATAAAGTTCAAGAATGCGGTGATATGATGATATTTGCTAGGAAAGACAGTTATGAGCCATTTTTGCTAATAACCTCCAATCCCAAATCTTTCTGCGTCTAAAGGCAGCGTTTCCTCAGAATGAACCTGTAACACATTAGCAGGTTACTTAGACTTACTGGAATCTGTATAATGACAAAGAAGTGGAAAAACTGACTGCAGAAGTCTAAAATATGATCAGAGCATCAGACAGGCGTCATTAAAATCTCCAAATTCCTTCATCACCATCATCGTTTCTAATTGTTTGGACTGGCTGAAGCTGGAGAATCACAGTGGTTTTTATACAGCTGATGGATGACTCGCTCAAAGATAAATGATCTAGAATCACTTTTCATCATCTCGTTTTTCTCTACCTTAATAAGCAGAGGAAGCTCAGATGATCCCGAGACCACAAACTAAGATTGCAGGCTTGAAACATTAGCAATGTAATCACGACTGAAGCGTTTTCTGCCTCATACTGGATGACAGAGAGAGCAATCAGAGTATAACAGTGTTTTTCTTTGAACTGTTAGTCTGCATCAACCCTTTTTTAAGATGTTTTCTCCCATGTTTATAATTCTGTAATTCTGCTGCTTGGTTTCAAACATTTGTTATTAACAGAAACTGGCAGTGGTGAAATAACCGCTGGTCTATGTGATGCTGAGAGGAAAACAAAAGGAATACGTATCATTAATGCTGTTTCTGTTTTGAAATGGACCTTCAAAAGAAGTATTTCAAATGAACAAAGGGTGACATGAATGGGTAGATATAAGAATGGAATATAAATATGCTAAAGGGTGATGCGCTGAAATTTTGGCTACTGGAAAATTTGTTTTAGAGACCTAAAATCATAGAGAGAAACAGTGACTGATTAAGTGTTTATTTTGTGACACAATGTGGATAAACAGATAAACAGTGGACACACGTGCTGGATTAACAACACTGATTTCTCACTTTCAGTCGAGACTTTATTATCAATTAAAACTTAATACAAATAAAATTAAATAGTAATTTAATAAATTCAGTCATTTATTTAATAATTTATAATAATTATATTATAAAAAATAATAATATTAATACAGATATACAAGAAAACTACTTTAAGTTAAAAAAGGTCATTTTTGATTTTGGTTTTCAACCAAGTGCATCTTGAATTTTCGTTTCAGTTTTGGCCCAGAATTCTCACTATGGTGCATCACTTATACTAAATATATATGGAAATCGATTTCTTCTAGTTCTTCTGCTGTTTGTGTGAGATGTTTACCTGCAGTGGATAAAGTCGGGCACAGGGTTGTGCTGGCTGAAGCTGGCAGCGTCCAGGTCTCGACAGATCTCCACATTATCACCCGCCAACAGCTGCACGGCCGTCACGCTCTCCTCCTCAAACACACGGCCCTGAATCGACGCACACAGCAGCAACATGAAGTCATCTGCAGAGAGAGAGACAAAAGATCAGGCAACGTGATGAGAGAGCGTTAAAGCAGAGCTGGGGAGCGTTAACACAGATTCAACATTACTCACAGAGGAGGAAGAGGGAGTTGGGTTTGGTGTGGAAGTCGGGGAAGTAAAGCCACTTGATGACGTTTGAGTCCATGTTGGAAGACGGCCGTCTCCACGGATAGTCTGAACCAGAGGAGAGATATTAATGAAATTCTGAAAAAAAACAGTCAAGGGTTGTCTTGAAGACAACTAAGAGTGAAATAGCTGTTTTCTTAAAGGAATACTTCATCCAGAAATTTGAAATGACCTGAAAATCTACTCACCCTCAGGTCATCCCAGATGTAGATGAGTTTCAGATTTGTAGAAATGTAGCACTGCATCAGTGTCTCATCAATAAATGCTCTGCAGTGAATGGGTGCCGTCAGAACGAGAGTCCAAACAGGTGATAAATACATCACAATAATCCACAGCACTCCAGTCCATCAGTTAACATCTGGAGAAGACAAACGCTGAAATAAATCCAGCATTAAGATGTTTTTAACTCAAATATGAGTCTATAATCCATAATAACTCTTCCTCCAGTGAAAAAGTGCATCTCCTGTTGTCTCTCACATCAAAATCCAGCCACATATTTGTTTAGATCTGTTTAAACGCTGCTGGATCTGTGCAGATTTCTCTCCTGATTCAGACCAGAACACTTTTTCACTGGAGGAAGTGTTATTATGGATTATAGACTATGTATTTGAGTTTAAACCCTCTTAATGCTGGATGTGTTTCATCTTTTGTCTTCTCCAGATTTTAACTGATGGACTGGAGTGTTGTGGATTATTGTGATGTTTTTATCAGCTGTTTGGACACTCATTCTGATGGCACCCATTCACTGCAGAGCATCAACTGATGAGACACTGATGCAATGCTACATTTCTACAAACCTGATGAAGAAACAAACTCATCTAGGATGACCTGAGAATGAGCACATTTTCATTCATTTGTGAACTGTCTCTTTAAGCAGACACCTGTGTGACTCACCTGTACAGGCCGCAGGCGGGATGCCGATGCACATCAGGTACTGGAAGGCTAACATGCAGGCCAGGAAGCAGCAATACTTGGACCAGACGCAGGCAATGTCTTTTCTCCTCCGCTGATACATCACCGCTATCAGACCGAACGCGTGCAGCATGGCATAGAAATCCATCCGCTGGCCAATCACATTCACCGCTAACAGAAAACAGGTCTGGAGGAGCAACATTCAGCCACAGGTTTCCAATTAGGACAATAATGGGTGCGTTTGATACCATCACTATACACAAATAAAAAATCAATACCATCACGTAACCCTGATCCATTACCTTCACACTCTATTGTGGTTTATATATCTCAACAGTGTGTTAGCAATCTGAGCTTCAGATGATAATCCGCCTCACAGACAGAGAGTAAATCATTGTCTGTACAAAACCAAAATCAAAAGAGAGAACTTGATTCCCCTTCAGGAACTTGAGCTGCATCGAGAAACGCTTTGGGATGCCCCTGCGGGACCACGTTCTGAAGGACATGTAAAACAGCCCAATAGAGCAGCGGGACTTCACGAGTAGGGTGATGTGAGCAACCAGGAAGTATAAAAGCACATCCGGCAGACGCGCAAGTTAGCTTCTGCTTTTCAGTAGCGCTCTGTGTATGTGTCAGTCCTATTTACTGTTGTCTGTCAGTCACAAGCATTCATTCATGCCTAAATCAGTAAAGAAATCATTGTTGTTTGTTTAGGAGTGGAGCTCGAGGGGGCTGATTGTAATGACTGCAAGCTGCTCTCATTGTGTGTGCTCTACTCTCGCTTGGCTGTGTTCGATGAGAGCAGCCAGGCTCACGATCCCACTGGCAGTGGTCCCGTTGTTGCCGAGGCACACCATAGACTGTTGTCATGTGGATTTAGTGGAGGGATCTGAGATGGACTCGTCCTTTTCTCGGTCCTCACCCACTAGATCCATGGCTCCCTTTCAAGGATCGGAAGCCCATGCTGTGGTTTCTTCCCCAGCGAGAGAGAGCCAAGCACTCCGTTTATCCTCTTCTGAGGAGGTGGATATTATGAGTGTTGAGACAGAGGAGACTGTGGACTCGTCACCACAGTCCCTCGCCTATGAGGAGCTCATGGAGATTGTGACTCGTGCTGTAGCCAAATTAAATATCGATTGGCCAGCTAAGAATCAGGATTCTCGTCCAAAGAGTAAATTAGATGAGCATTTTCTGAGGATCCATATCACAGCCTTCACGACGGGGCCTTCCGTTTTCCCCAATCTCCATGCTGAGGTGTCAAGATCGTGGGAGAAACCGTACTCATCCCGTATTTACAGCCCCACAGTCGCAAACTATTCCAACATCGTGGGGCTGAATTATAAGAGGATATGGGGCGATGCCGGTGGTGGAGCAGACGCTTGCAAGCTATCTCTCCCCATCCGTAGCATCATCCCTGAAGGCCCCGAAGCTTCCCTCCAGGATCATTAGACTGACATTGAGTCTGGTTGGGAAAGCTTATACGGCAGCAGGTCAGGCTGGCGCATGTTTGCACACCATGGCGATGTTGCAAGCATACCAGGCTGAGCTGCTAAGGGACCTGGATGACAAGGGGGAGGAGGAATCCGACGTGGTAGCCAAACTGCGTTGGGCCACAGATTCGTCTCTCCGGGCCACCAAAGAAACAGCCAGAGCTATTGGCCGTTCTATGGCAACTACGGTGGCCACGGAAAGGCACCTATGGTTGGTAGGGCGAGAGCGGGGCATCTACGTCGAAGAATCTGTCCTCATCTTGCACTTCAGACAGATTCTTCCACGTAGATGCCCCGCTCTCGCCCTCTGGCCTTTCGGCGACGCAGTTATGCAGTCGTTGATATGTTTCAGGAGGCGGCGAAGCAATCGGTGGCATTCCAGCGTTTCCTCCCTCATTGCTCCCAGGCCCATCAAGCTTCTCATACTACCAGTCTCAAAAGCAGAGTGTTGAAACCCGCACCCCTCCACAGAAAGATCGGGGGTTGGGGCGACGCTCTCACTTGGGTTCTTCTTCCGCCTCTCTCTCTCTCTCTCTCGAGAGCGTCTGGGTTTTACAGTCGTAACTTCATCGTTCCAAAGAAGGATAGAGGGTTGCGTCTGATCTTAGATCTCCATCTTCTGAACTTCACTATCAAACGGCTTCGGTCCAAGATGCTCACTATCAGGCAAATAGTATCTCAAATCCAGTCTGAGCACTGGTTTACATTTACATTTATTCATTTAGCTGATGCTTTTATCCAAAGCGACTTACAATTGCTATATATTTCAGAGGTCGCACGCCTCTGGAGCAACTAGGGGTTAAGTGTCTTGCTCAGGGACACATTGGTGTCTCACAGTAGATTTGAACCCGGGTCTCTCACACCAACGGCATGTGTCTTATCCACTGCGCCAACACCACCCTGTTTGTTACGATAGATCTCAAAGACACTTATTTCCATGTTTCCATCCTTTCTCAACACTGGAAGCAATCGGGGGCGAAGCATACCAATATCTAGTTCTTCATTTTGGCCTATCACTCTCACCCCGCACTTTCACAAAATGTGTGGATGCTGCTCTGGCTCCTCTGTGACTCAAGGGCATCCGCATACTCAATTATATCGATGTTTAATTGGTTAATACTAGCTCAATTGGAGCAGATGGTGGCTCGGCAGTGAGATGTCATCCTTGCCCATATGAGAGAGCTGGGTTTAAGACTAAAGATCAAGATAAGTGTGCTTTCTCCACTACAGAGAACCACTTTAGGGGTGGTGTGGGATTCAACCACGATGCAGGCACGTTTGTCTCCTGCTCGTATCGAGTAAATCCTCACAACAGTCAAGAGAGTAAGAGAAGGCCAGTCACTCACTGTCAATTAGTTTAAAAAGCTGTTGGGTCTGATTGCAGCAGCATCCAACGTGATACCTTTTGGCCTGCTGTACATGAGACACTTGCAGTGGTGGCTCAGAACCAAGCGATTTTCCCCGAAAGGGAAATCCGCTTCACATGATCAAGGACACTTGGCGATGCTTACGTGCCTTGGACATGTGGAAGAAACGTTGGTTCCTAGCTCAAGGCCTGATGTTAGGGGCTCTTTGTCGTTGTGTAACGCTAATGACAGATGCCTCTCTCACGGGTTGGGGGGCGGTCATGAGTGGCAACTCTGCCCAGGGTCTGTAGGAAGGCCATCATCTCACGTGGCACATAAACTGCCTGGAGATGCTGGCCGTGTTTCAAGCTCTGACACACTTCCTTCCAGACCTAAGGGGAAGTTACTCTCACTAAGAGCAGTGTATATTCCTGGGTATCTCAATCAGGGGGCAGACATCCTGTCGAGACTATCGAGTTCTGGAGAGAGTAGCAAAGCCAAGTAGATGTGCTCAAGAAATACATACACAGGCAGGAACTTGCTCATATGGCGCAGTGGATATTCTCTTTCCCAAAGCGTTTCTTGAAGCAGCTCAGGTTCCTGCAGGGGAACGGCTCCAGGTTACGCATGTAACCATGGTTCCCCGAGGGAACGAAACACTGCATCTCTGTGCCATACTCCCTGCATCCCTGCAGGCGCTACTTTATCGAAGCTAACTTGCGCATTTGCCAGATGCACTTTTATACTTCCTGGTTGCTCACGTCACCCCGCTCGTGACGTCCCGCTGCTCCACTGGGCTGTTTTCACGTACTTCAGAACGCGGTCACGCAGGGGCGTTCTCAAAGTGTTTCTTGACGCAGCATCTCGTTCCCCTCTGGGAACCATGGTTACATATGTAACATGGAGACGTTTTGCCAATGCTTCAAATCAGCATACTACAATGATTTCTGAAGATCACGTGACACTGAAGACTGGAGTAATGATGCTGAAAATTCAGCTGCGCATCACAGAAATAAATTACAATTTAACAAATATTAACATAGAAAACAGCTGTTTTACATTGTAATAATATTTAATAATTTTTACTATATTTTTGATCAAGTAAATGCAGCCTTGGTGAGCAGAAGAGGCTTCTTTAATAAAAATATCATTAACGAAACTCAGACTTGTGAATTGAAGTGTACTGTATGTATTCATTAACAGATATAAAGCTGCTATTACCTCAAGACCAAATTTGTAAAAGAAGTAGTTGATGAAATATTTGGCACAGTTGAGGATGCCGTCGTCCAGATGTTGGCGTGTGATGTTGTGAAAGATGGTTCTTGTGACCGGAGGAGTGAGGTTGTTTTTCATCCGGTAGAAATCCTGGTGACGGTAAATGGTCACCTCAAACGCCAAGAGAGCCAGCATCAGTAGGTTATTCTGTGTGACGAAAATAAATTAATAAATAAAGGCTAAAGGACAACATTGAGGTGTATGCAGGGTCTGAAATTAACAAGACAAGAGACAAATGCAAGTATAAATCGTCATATTGTACATTTGCCAAAGTTGCTAGTGTCTGGTAACTTAATTAGGAGCTGATGGATAAAATCTTGATTAAATGTTATTTAGAGAATCATACTCTGACACCTTTAGCTAAATTCTGGGGAAATTTTGTAGCAAAAAAAGGTAAATGATCTATTGTCAACAGTTAATAGATGTATGAAGCACAGCTCACACAGAAATAATTTTCCAACAAAACTGCTTTTACAGTTATTACAGTTAAAATTAAAACTTAAAAACAAAATAATAACAACAATTATAATAACAACTAAAATAAAATATAACAACCTTTTAATTTTAGCTAGTTGCAAAGCAATGTACTTTTGCCTTGATGTATTAAAAAAAGTCAAATTAAACCGGAAAAATAAAATAAAAACTATACAGACATATTTACAAATTACAAAAACTTTCAAATGAAAATGGTTAATATTAAAATAAAAATATTAATAAAACCTATAATTGTATCTCAATGACACTACAATAACACTGCTGACCAACTGAACCCTAGTGTAAAATCAATGATCGCATGGATCAGCATTGTTTTAGTATCACTGAGAAACTATTAAAGTTTTTATTAATTTAATATTTTACCAATAATATTTTCTGTTTTAATTAAAATTTTAAAATGTTATTATGTTTAAAAATAATTTTTAGTAGCTTTTTAAAAAAATAACAAAATTATATCAGTAACGTTTATTTTATGTCAATTAAAAATATGTTGTTTTAATGGTTTTTATTTTAGTTTCAAATTCAAATATTAGTTTTAAGTTTTAGATAACTATAATAATCCTGGTGGCATCACGTGGAATTATTACAATCCACCAAAATTATCTTATTTACATTTTTGTGTGTAGTTTTACTTAATTAGCATAAAAAAAATAATAATAAAAAAAGTCTAAATAATCCCACTCTCCTAGGGATAAATTATATTTTGAATAATAATAAAAGCAACATCATGCAGAATATATTAATTGGCAGATCATTGTGTTTAGACACTGAGCACATGTTGGTACCCTGAGATTCTCCAGCAGCGGGGAGAACTTCCTGAGGCCGATCCAGTTCGCCGGATCCACCGGGCCGCTGTAGAGCAGAGATCTGGCCATGTCTGAGCGCTGAGCATCTGTGTAGTTCTCCGGCTGGAGGAGAGAAGAACAGACTCGGTCAGAACCAGAGTGTGTGTGTGCGTCCCGTCTGAGTGTGTCAGGACTCACCATACTGCAGTTCCTGGAGTACAAGGACGGGTTGATGGAGGTCAGCTGGTACAGCATCTTACAGACGATGATGACGCAGGTCCAGACGGTGCAGACGCTGGACGCCAGAGGTCTGAACTGACTGAAGGGCAGAGCGAAGGCCCAGCTCACCAGGAACACATAGTTAAACAGAGACACCTGACAGAGACACAGAACATGTGGATGAGGAGGATGCAGCTGTCGGCTGATCTGAGATGGAAATTTTTAGAGACACAAATGTAAAAAAAAAAAAATATATAGAAATAAATAATAATAATAATAATTGCTGTTAATAGTGTTCATCCTCTGTTTGACTACGTTTTGTATAGATTTCTTCTGAAAATGTCTGCCATATGCACATAAACTGACAGTCACCACTGATAAGCTACTACTAAATATTGTAGAAACTTGATTTTCTGTAAAGTTGCTATATCGGAAAAAGAGCTATACAAATAAACTTGAATTGAATTAAACTTGATAAATAAATAAAAAGATACAATTTAAAATTGATTAAAAATAAAGAATTCTTAGATTCAAAGAAACAACCCAAAATGAATAAATTATAAATAAACCAATTAATAAATAAGTGAGTAAAACAAATAAAAAAGTAACTGAGAGTAAAAAAAAACAAGCTAAATATAATCTAAATAATATCTTAGACACATTTATAATTTTTTTCACAGTATAAATTGGTCTTCAAATAAGAAACAATATAGATGCCATTTAAATTTCAGTCTCATTGATATTTTTCTATCATTGAGATACTATTATAGGTTTTTTTAATATTTTGAATTAGACTTTTATTTTTACATTTTCTGCTTTCATGTTAATTTTAAAGTTTTAGTAATTTTTTAGTAGTTTTTGTTATATATATATATATATATATATATATATATATATGTGTGTGTGTGTGTTTATATAGTGTTTATTAATTTTAAGTTTTAGTTTTAGTTAATTTAGTACATCAAGTTAAACTAAATGGAATTGAGAAATATCACCTTTTAAGATGAGTTTAAAGGGTTGGTTCACCCAATAATCAAAATTATGTAATTAATAACTCACCCTCATGTCGTTCCAAACCTGTAAGATCTCCGTTCATCTTCTGAACACAGTTTAAGATATTTCAGATTTAGTCCGAGAGCTCTCAGTCCCTCCATTGAAGCTGTGTGTACGGTATACTGTCCATGTCCAGAAAGGTAAGAAAAACATCATCAAAGTAGTCCATGTGACATCAGAGGATCAGTTAGAATTTGTTTAGGCATCGTAAATACATTTTGGTCCAAAAATAGCAAAAACTGAGACTTTATTCAGCATTGTCTTCTCTTCCGTGTCTGTTGTGAGAGGGTTCAAAACAAAGCAGTTTGTGATATCCGGTTCGCGAACGAATCATTCGATGTAACCCGATTTTTTTGAACCAGTTCACCAAATCGAACTGAATCGTTTTAAATGGTTCGCGTCTCCAATATGCATTAATCCACAAATGACTTAAGCTGTTAACATTTTTAATGTGTCTGACACTCCCTCTGAGTTCAAACAAACCAATATCCTGGAGTAATTCATTTACTCAAACAGTGCACTGACTGAACTGCTGTGAAGAGAGAACTGAAGATGAACACCGAGTCGAGCCAGATAATGAACAAAACACTGACTTGTTCACGAGTGAAGAACCGGTTGCATCGGTTTTCAATAAACCGGTTGAAGAAAACGGTTCACCGGTTCTTTTGCACTCGACGTACTGGCGTCATTTGCGATGATTTCCCTTGATTCAAGCCTTCGGTTTACCCGCGCTCATAACACTAGCACAGAATCAGTTCAGAATCAATCACCAAAAGAATCAGTTCAGTTCAGACGCTCTGTGTCGGTTTGCTTCACACTGAATCACACATGCTCGGTATCATCAGCTCCTCGGCTCTCGAATCGGACACGTCTGACAGAAACGGTTCTTGACTCGTGAACGAGTCAATGTTTTGTTTGTTATCTGGCTCGGCTCGGTGTTCATCTTCAGTTCTCTCTTCACAGCACGGATACTCCGGGATATTGGTTTGTTTGAACTCAGAGGGAGTGTCAGCCACATTAAAAAAGTTAACAGCTTAAGTCATTTGTGGATTAAAGCGTATTGAAGACGCGAACCGTTTAAAACGATTCAGTTTGATTTGGTGAACTGGTTCAAGAAGATCCGGTTACATCGAATGATTCGTTCGCGAACCGGATATGACAAACTGCAGTGAACGTGCTCACAACAGACGAGAGGAGAGGACAATGCTGAATAAAGTCGTAGTTTTTGCTATTTTTAGACCAAAATGTATTTACGATGCCTAAACAAATTCTAACTGATCCTCTGATGTCACATGGACTACTTTGATGATGTTTTTCTTACCTTTCTGGACATGGACAGTAGACCGTACACACAGCTTCAATGGAGGGACTGAGAGCTCTCGGACTAAATCTAAAATATCTTAAACTGTGTTCTGGAGATAAACGGAGATCTTACAGGTTTGGAACAACATGAGGGTGAGTTATTAATTACATAATTTTCATTTTTCAGTGAACTAACCCTTTAAGATTTTTATATCATGTTTTATTTCAAATAAAATTTCATATATGTCAAGAAATTATTATTTTTTATTTTATGGTTTTGGTTTTAGTTTTAGTTAACTATAACAACTTGGTTGAAGGTGATTATTTGGTGGTCTAAAAACCTGAAAAACACTACTTCTAGAGCACACAGAGCAGTGTAGAGCAGCTAGAAACCACGTGTGTGCTTTAGCTGGATGTCCAGGAGCGATCACGAAGCTGAGACTGCTCCTCACCTCTCTGACTGAGACCCAGATGATGTAGGACGAGACGATCTTGATGATGTGGAGCTCCAGCAGCCACCAGATGAAGAGCTGCAGCTTCTGAACACCCTCCAGGAGCTTGAGGAACAGCACGGTCAGACGCTCCAGCACCAGATGCCACTTACTCTTCAGCTCTTCACACCAGAGAAACACACGCATCACTGACAGAAACCCACCAAGACTTTACATATTCAGGAATGACTCTAACTCAGAGCAAGATCCAGAGGTGCTGCTCTGAAGAACACACCAGTGCTGTTTTTAACTAAAACTATTTGTGTTATTTCCATTCACTGAAATAATATATAGATGAAAACCAAAACCACATAACAAAATGACTGAAACTTAAGCTAAAATTAAAATCCAAATTTAAATATAAAAATAAAAGCTCATTGAAAATATGAATAAATATTATAATACAAAAATAACTTAAAAATGCAAACTAAAAAGAGGCTCAGCAACCTGAAAATATTGTTAAAAAAATCATTAAAAAATTAATTTAATAATCTCATTTAATAATCCAAACAAAAAGAAACTTTGCAATCTGAAACAAAGATGCACCTGTATTAATAGTAAGTTAAAATAAGTTCAAACAGCCTTGACAACAAATTGAAATAAAATATGTTTAAGTATTTAAATTACAAAAACTTTAAGTTAAATAAACTAAAGCTGAGTATAAAAAAAAAACACATAAAATGAAAACATTTGAAATACAATTAAAATAAAAACAAAAGAATATAATAAAAGCTAATTCAAATTAATAAATAATAAAAGTACAGAAATAATATGAAAACAACTTAATAGTGAGAATAAAAATAAGCTCCAGAACCTGAAAAAGATGCACCTATAGTGTTAAAAATTAGTTAAAACTTGAACAAAATTTGAAATGTTGCCTGAACTAGTATCTGAAATAAAAACAGTTTAAGTTGAATACTAAAATAATGGTATCACTTTACAATAAAGTTCCATTAGTTAATGCATTAACTAACATGAACAAACAATGAACAACACACTACAGTATTTATTCATCTTTCTTAATGTTAGTTTTTTATCTTAATGGATTAACTAATCTTAGCAAGCACAATTCTTTATTTTTCTAATGCATTTATAAATGTTTATATTAACTCAAACTGAGATTAATAAATGCAGTTGAAGTATTGTTCATGCTTAGCTCATGTTAACTAAAGTAGTACTAATGTTAACTAATGAACCTTACAGTAAAATGTTACCAAGTTAAATAAAAAAAACGATAAATGTCTAAAAATGTCGAAAAAATACAAAAAGGAAAGCTAATTCAAATCTTAATAACTATTAAACTAGTAGTGAAATAATGCTAAAATAGCACTGGTCTGAGAGTAACACACATGTGAGAAACACATCAGCTGATGATTCTGTGCAGAGCAACACGCACAGAGCCGTTTGTCAACATTACGATGCTCAAACAGCCAATAATGCCTAAATATCTCAAAACAGTCATGAAACACAGCCACCCACCGATGAATCACAGCCACATGTTTATGAAATACATAACAACAGTTTAGGAAAGCAAAGTCTGACTCACAGCTGAAAATACTGCGTAAAACACAACATGTGCTGTTATTAATAGTTAATAAGCCCTCAAATCTCTATCTCAGAGACACGCTTGGGAATCAAATGCACTGAAGACGTTAACAGTCCAGAGGTGTTTACACATTAAACAAGTCTAGAAGCGTTTATTCTGCTCTGTTTGCTCTGCTAACAATAAAAGCCTCTTCCAGTCGTATTGCTCCAATATCAGTTCAGATTTTTATAGTTTTATAGTGCGTTCCATTAAAGCCAGGATATAAACAAAAGATTTGGTCTTTTAATTAAATTTTATATGCTTGAATGATGCTTCTGAAACAGATGATAGCATCTGAAGGATACAATCCCGTTTCATTGAATTACTCCTGAAAGAATATGAATGGGTACAAAACAGTGTTAATTTTCTAATTTTAAAAGTACTCTGATTTCCAAACTTCTGTCTTAGTTTACATCTGAGCAGAGATGAAATATGACACATTGGATTTCTGTTTGATGGAGAGCGAGAGAGAGAAAAACACTTTTATAAACTACAGACTAATTTTTTTATGCGTTTAATTTATGCTTTTTTCTAACCTTTTATTTAAAAAAAACAATATATATTTTTTCCTAAAGAAACAAACAATCCAACATCAAAAAATATTATTATAAATAATTATATAAATGATAAATTAATAACAATTTTCTTTAGACAAAATGTTACTTAATGAAGATTTACTTACTTTTTTACTTTTTACAAAGTAATTTCACCATAATCAAAATGTAAAAATAATAATAATAATCATTATAATCAAAGTCACTCTCTTTTTTATTTATATTTTTCTACAAACTTTCTTATTTTGCTATGTTTTTATTTAATATTAATCAACCATTTTTATTTTCCTAAAGACATACATTCATACAAAGTAGAAAGAGTTAGGGGTCGCCTAGCCCGCAGCTCTACAAATATCTGTCAGCGAGGCGCCACGAGCCAGCGCCCAGGAGCATGCAACACTTCTAGTTGAGTGAGCTCACAACCTGAACGGGCAGGGCACATCGTGAGGCTGATAAGCCAGGGTTATGGCATCCACAATCCAGTGGGCCATCCTCTGCTTAGAGACGGCACTCCCCTTCTGCCAGCCTCCTTAACAGACAAAGAGCTGGTCTGAGGTCCTGAAGCTTTGTGTCTGGTCTATATAGCATCTCAATGCTCGGACGGGACAGAGCAAAGCCAGTGCTGGGTCTGCCTCCTCCAGGGGCAGCACTTGCAAGTTCACCACTTGGTCTTTGAAGATAGTAGTGGAAACCTTAGGCCCACAGCCGGGCCTGGGCCTCAGGATTGCCTGGGAGTCAGCTGGCCCAAACTCTAGGCATGAATCATCGACCAAAAATGCATGCAGGTCCCCTACCCTCTTGATGGAGGCCAGTAGAAGCAGGAGCAGAGTTTTCAATGTGCTATTTTCAATAGCATGTAAGGCGGAAGCAGCTTCCCCAAAAGCCATTTAGGCACCGCTGGCTAGACCAGACGAATGGCTATAAGCCCGGGAAGGAAGCACTGGGTCTCCCTGCCAGCAGAAGGCAGACCTGGGACACAATTGCGTCGCTACTGCCAACTCGACTGTGGGAATCGACAAATACCCCTTCACTGCACCGCCGTCGAGGGTGGTGAGGGAGGAGGAGCCCACAGGCCGGTTTCTGACAGTAGAAGGTGGTCATGCACTTAAGGGAAGAAAAGCACTATGGTGGGGTGCTGAGAACCAGTGCAAGCCACCTCGATAAACCAATCATCCCGCCTCGAGGGCTCGGGATGCGGTGGAGATTTCCACTTGGGCCCTACCCTCTTGGTGGCCCAGGAAAGCATAGCGGTAATTTCCGGATCCGATTCAGACTTTGCCACCATACCAGAATCCGAATCAGAGATCGACATCTGGTCGGGGGGAGCCACTGGATACCGCTGGTATGCTCTTTCGAAGAGGGCCTAGCACGTTCCGTGGGTTGCTCCACTGGATCGGAGGTGCAAGAGGAGGGATGGTCCCCAGAGGGTTTGTTCCCTGCAGGGTTTGCCACCACTGTATTCCTTAAACCACCCGTGCTACTGCTGGAAGTGATTCTCGTCTGTCGGCCGCCAGAACGAGCCTCAGATCACGGCACCGCAATGGGACTCCACCCCCTGAAGGTAGCAGAGCCTGGCTCGCAGCTACGAGATGGTCATCTTCCTGCAGTGGGAACATGACTTATCCACGAAGACCACCTCAGCATGCTTGATGCCCAGACATGTGAGGCAGCGATCGTGACCATCACCCTGCGCCAGGTAATGACCGCACCCAGAAACACACAGGTGAAACGGCATCCTTATAAGGACAATCAGTTGTCTTTAAAAAGACGCACCCATGAAGCTCTTTTAGAGAAATCTTCTCTTTAGGAAATGCTCTTTTAGTGCTAAGGCGCACACTACTCGACTCGGGAACAACCACCGCTGAAGCGCCGTCTCGCCAACACACGAAGTTTCCGAGAGCATGCTGAACTCGTAGTTCACAGCAGACATAGTTAAGCAGAACGATACTATGCTCGGCTCTGAAGCAAAAAGCTGGTATGCATAGCACCTGCTGCCTTATTATACTCACGCTATGATCAGAGGCAGCTGGATGCAATAATTGCATTGGCTCATTTAGTTTACACTCGAAGTAGATTGGTCAATCGAAATTATATCTCAATTTCCAATTTCGTCAGTCACCGATATGACATTGAGAGTTACCAACTGAAAGAAAACTATTCGTTCTTTGGCAAGCATTATTTGCTTTTCGAGAAACTGAACAAAAAACGTTTTTAAACCAGAAACCATGATTTTTAATTAGACCACCATTAAACTGTAATTTAAAAACGTTGCAGTCGGTCCACTTTTTCTGCACACAGTCGTATCTACCTGAACCCTGGGCCTGCTCCGGATCTGCTGTCACCGAGCAGCTGAAGTGTGGCTCAGACATCTCCTCTTCCTCCTCCTCCTCCTCCTCCTCCAGATCTACTCTCTCCTCAGGCTCCTCCTCGTTTATGGAGTCGAACGAAGGTTTGACCATGGAAATGTCCACCAGACTGCCATCCAGATGAACGAGCCTGACAACGAGGAAGATCACACTCATGACGAGACGGTCCACTTATTCTACACAATCCACAGGATTTGCACCAATTACAAACAAAAAGCTGAATGGAAAAGTATCAAACATTAACCAGTGTTGAGTTAAAGATCTATGTATAACATCCCTCTGACTTTCTCATGTTTTCTGGTTTTACTGCACTGAACCACATACTTCATTTGGATGTTGTTGTTTTGTTTGCCACTAAAAAAACCAACCAAACCCCTTCTATAATAATTAATAAATTGTATTACCATCAATTTGTTACAATTATTATAATATTTAAATTACTTATATTTTTATTATTTCTACATCTTTAATAATAATAATAATAATAATAATAATTAAACTTTTAACTTTAATTTTTTTTTAAACAAATTCAGAAATGATGCTTTGGGAACTAACTGAAATAAAATTATTTAATGTTTAAGCAGTTGCATTTCTCAAATTTAAAGTGAAATAATCATTTTAAAAAAGTATGAAAATATGACAAAAATATGAAAATATTAAATAAAGCACATAAACCCAAAAATGTAAAAATATTTTATAATAGCAGAAAAGTACTAAAATAACTGATTCAAACAGAGAAGCTCCACAAACTGAAAAAGCTGCACCTGTCTCATTAAATTGTGCTAGAAATAAATAAATAATTTACTAAAGAAACTATGCAACCTGAAAAATATGCACTTATGCTTATATTCCAATTAATAATAACAACAAAATATTAATAACAACTATCAACAATTATTAATAACTAACAACTATTATTATTATAATTATTATTATTGAAGAATGAGATCGGAATTGAGTCTTTTGGCCATCACGAGACACGCACGTGATCAGAAACATCTGGTTGCAGGGTTATTTTCTCCAAGGAAATCCTTTCAGAGAACCCGATGGAGTCTCAAACTTGGGAGAAGATTAGTTTTTTTCAGAAATGAGCCGTAACATAATTATCAGGAATGCCTTAAGAACAACACTGCTCCTTTTCTGGAGTCAGAGTCTAGAACTGTGTCTGAAGCTGGTGAAGCTGGTTTGATTTTGTGCTTTAAACAACCGCTGCTGTACCTGGAGATAGTGCTCTTCTGTTTGTCTGCCACAGATTTGATGTCGGTGAGCTCCAGGAAGCGCTCGTGGAAGTAGTGCAGATGCAGGATGCAGACCAGCAGGAACGAGGTGGGAATGAAGATCCGCGTGAACAGAGCAGGAACAGAGAACTTCTCCAGACCCAGATCTTCCAGCCTGCACAGAAGAGGTGCTCGCTTATCACATACTGTATACGCTAATAGGTTGAGTGGATAAGGGGGATGTCTCAAATGCATACTTCTCTCTGCTCATGCCTGTCATGTTGGACCAGACGTTTATGGAGGAGTCAAACTGGAAGGTGTAGACCAGGATGAGCACCAGCATGGTGTAAACCACCACTGACATCCAGAAATACTTCAGCATCCAGCGCCACTTCTCATAGTGCAGCTGAAACAGAGTCAGACAACACATGAGCCGACTGTTGAGAGACATCTGCTGCTCCACAGAACTACACAACAGTACGTAGATGACCCGGGGAAACTAATGAAGCCTCTGACTTACTTTTATCCTTATTCTGAGACTAAATGTCTTCAAACACATTTTTTACAGATTTCCAATTTCACATCTTGCCATTTTTGATTTGTTTGTAAAGGTAAAACGTAATTGCAACTTTTAATCTCAAAATTCATACCTTTTTTTTTGCAATTGCAAATTTATATCTTTAAGTTCATGTCGCAAGACTGACATTGTTCTCACATTTCAAGCTTTTTTTTTTTTTCTTGCAATTCTGAGTTTGTATCTCTCAATTGTTTTCTCACTATTATTTTGTCTGGTATATATCTAGTATAAACTTTCTCACAATTCTGTCTTATTTGGAATTCATTTTTTATCTGCATATCTATATTGCAAAAAATTTTTCATGTTGAACTGCAAAAGAAAAGTCAGAATTTCCTTTTTTTATCCTGTGGCTTAGACAAGATTCTGTAAGAAGAAAAAGAAAAAGGATAACAAACAAACAAAAACAAATGACAGAAAAACACAAAACAAACAAAATAAACCATCAACTGGACAAATGAAAAACAAGCACAAAGAAGATGAGATAGAAAACAAAAACAAACAAATGATAAACAAACCAACTGACCGTATACAAACCACAGAGACAAACAAACTCCACATAATGTCCTTATTATCAACAGCTCTTATACAGGTGTTATTTGTTAGAGTTGAAGCGATATCAGTAGGCTGTTGTCAGAGTTATCAGAGCTCCAGAGCACAACACAAACCTGATAAAGTGCCACGCAAAAGAGAAACATCATCATGTAAATGATCTTGTACATGACGATGCGTCCCTCAAAGCTGACGAAGAAGAACATTCCTCCACAGATGTAGATCCAGTATTTGTTGAGCATAGCCATGACAGTACGGCCCAAAACATCCATCATCTCTCTGTGTCCACCGGACTCGTCCTCCAGACCCTCTGTATCACACACACACAGCACACACACACACACACACACACACACACACACACACACACACACACACACACACACACACACACACACAGCACACACACACACACACACACACACACACACACACTCACACACACACACACACACACACACACACACACACACACACACACACACACACACACACACACACACAGACAGACACACACACACACACACACACACACACACACACACACACACACACACACACACACAGGACACACACACACACACACACACACACACACACACACACACACACACACACACACACACACACACACACGCACACACGCACACACACACACACACACACACACGCACACACACACACGCACACACACACACACACACACACACACAGGACACACACACACACAGGACACACACACACACACACACACACACAGGACACACACACACACACACACACACACACAGGACACACACACACACAGGACACACACACACACACACACACACACACACACAGGACACACACACACACACACACACACACAGGACACACACACAGGACACACACACACACACACACACACACACACACACACACACACAGGACACACACACAGGACACACACACACACACACACACACACAGGACACACACACAGGACACACACACACACACACACACACACACGCACACACGCACACACACACACACACACACACACACACACACGCACACACACACACGCACACACACACACACACACACAGGACACACACACACACAGGACACACACACACACACACACACACACAGGACACACACACACACACACACACACACACACAGGACACACACACACACAGGACACACACACACACACACACACACACACACACACACACAGGACACACACACACACACACACACACACAGGACACACACACAGGACACACACACACACAGGACACACACACACACACACACACACACACAGGACACACACACAGGACACACACACACACAGGACACACACACACACACACACACACACACACACGTTTGTGAAACGTGTCAGCAGTAACCTGGCCAAATGTAATTCATTAATCTCTATATGAGGATATCTTTGATGCGAGAGATAAAATATTTGCAACATATTGTACACAAAATTTTTATGGAAATGGTAAATACAACAACATTTATGTGACTATTCACACTATTCTATCTGTTAAACACCAGCTGGATGGAAACAGCAAAGTTTGCAAACTTTTGCATTTATTTTAACTGTGCAAAAATGAACAATTTTATGCAGACTTGGCTTCTAAATCAAAACCAGCGTCAGATACTATTGTATTGTACTACTTATTAGTAGTTTGAATTAATTTTTTTTTTCCTTTTTAATTTGAGTTAACATTTTGGTAATTTTCTTGTCATTTTTATTACTTTTTATATAGATCTATAAAGTTTCAATACATTTTTTGTTTAGTTTTAGTTATCTTAGCATCAAGTTAAACTAAATGAAAATGGCAAATGTTGCCTAGCTGAAATTAAACTTTTTTAAAAACTAAACTAAAATAAATTAAAATAAATTAAAATAAATTAAATATTTTATTTTATTTTATTTTAGTTACGTGGGTAAAGCAGCTGTTTGTGTGCAGGTGGACTGACCGATTGTGTGTCCCTCGACTTTGACGTCAGACAGCTGTGTTTCGTCCGTCTGTCTCTCTCTCCTCTCCGTCAGAAACTGCCTCACCAGCAGCCAGAAACTGAGGAGGCACAAGGTCTGCACAAACACACACAAACACAGTCAATTATTCAGACCGAACACAATCACAGAGCATCAGTGATTCATTGACGAGAGGATGTGTGTGTGTGTGTGTGTGATCAGTGCCTAAAACTGCCTTAATCAGGATCAAATCACTGAGCCGCACAGAATGGAGCAGTACTTCAGCAGCAAACACAAACCCTACAATACACTAATCTTCAATAAATATTGCAGCTGTACTATTACCAATAACCACAATAAACAACTCTTCCAACACTGTGTCCCAAACAATCACAATCACAGCCAATCAGAACACAGTGTGCCTCATCCAATCAGATTATTAAACAGGAAACATCTTTTTTATAAGTTATTAAAACACACAATTTAAAAATTAATTTATGACAAAACATTGCAATCATGAATTAAATTAAATTAAAACATGGATGAACAAATATCTTGTATGAACTTTCTTAAAATATTATTATTATTATTATTATTACTAGTACTACTACTTTAAGAATTATTTTTTAGTATACAAAAGTAAAATATTTCTGTCATAATTCCTTTAAGTTAAACCAAACTTTTATTTTGACGGGTTGTAATGAAGGTCTTTCAGTTTAACTTTTCTTATTTTCAGTGTTTATTCAGCAGGATTTCTTTATTTCTGCTGTGTGATGACTCCATATCCTTTAAAAACGTCCCAAGCTTATCATATTATCACAATATGACATTGTTTATCGCCCAGCTCTAGCAGACACATACAAACACTCGGTCTTACTTTCGATCCCAGTTCCCGGAAAGGCACCTCTTTCTTCAGGAAGAGTCCAGGAACTGGCTGCAACGACTCGAAGCTCCAGATGTACTGCAGGATGATGAGCAGGTTCCCATAAAACACCATGAACGGAGAGGTGATCATGGAGTATTTCCTCCGGTCCCTCACCATCCACAGAACACAGGACCAGATGAGGAAGACGAAGGTCAGCCAGCTCACGTACGTGATGCTCCAAGCCTGGACGGAGCATCAGGAGAAGAAGAGATAACCACTGTTCACAAACTGAAGCGGCGGTTTAAAGCAAGCACAGTGAACCAGGACTCACCATCATGGCGATGAGAGCACAGATGTAGCTCTGCTTCATGATGAACCTGAAGGCCTTGACCGCTCCGTTCACACGAACAACACCGAACGGCTGAACCTCGGGAAGTTCGACATACACCGAGTCAATCTCGTAAACACCGCAGTCCACTTTCTCTGAAAAAGAAGCGTGTGTTTTGAGCAAACGGAGGCCACTGGCTGTGAGTCATCTAATATCTCAGCCTTCGATGATGAATGGAGGCTTTACATGTGTATATCTGGAACATTCAATACTGAATTCCCAAGAACTGATAAAAAACAAACTTCCTGAAACATCTAGGGAATAGGGATGTGGATGGGAATACTGTGAGACTATGCACTGTGTTTGGTAGAGAAACTAATAATAACAAGCAATAAACAAGTCATTTGCACCTTAATCTCAATCAGTAGTTAAACTTGTTTTCCAGTAAATATGTCTAAATGTCCCTAAAAAGGGGGGGAAAGTTAGGACAATCCCTGGCTGACAGGGGCTCCAACAAATAGGTAAAAACTAATTTAACATTTTTATTATATTATACAGTATATAAACCATAATCATTGAGTATATTTCAAATAATAATAAAATGAATGATGTCTTTGATTTTACTTATTTTGGCAATAAAAGTTAAATATCACTATTGACCAAAAAAAAATAAAAAATCAATATTGACCGACCACCCCCCTGGATCTGCATGAAATGGTTTGGTCCTGCCTTAGCGAACTCATCAGTGACGGTGTTTCGTTAGTTGCAGACAGTCAATCAATGCACGGCACGCTAGCAGTGTTAATTTTGTTAGCAAAGACAATGACGAAAAATATTCGTTAACGAAAATTTTTTATGTGACTAAGACGAGACGTTGACGAGCTAAAAATAATATCTGATGACGAAACTTATGCAGCGTTTTCGTTAACTAGACGAGACTGGACTATGCATCCTATAGGCTATTGTCTTTCAAAATGTGCGTCCCTGTCATTGGTTCGCGATCGGATAAGTGCCGTTTGTATATCTAGTCGGTATAACAGTCACAGTGGATGAATAAACTAATAAAACGCAAACTAGAGATCTGAAACAATGGCCTCAGCACCCAAAGGGGCAGGGATGAGGTGGCCAGACGTCCCATTTTTCCCGGGAGTCACAGTTCGTTGTCGATTAACTTAAAGTTAGTGAAGGCGGGATAGGCGGAATCATGCTGATAGAAGTGTTCTCTCTCTCACTTCCTCAGTTCTCACATACAGCGCATGATCAGTTCTCAATGCTCAAATACACACACAGCAGTCCAGATGTTTATCGTGTAGAGTATCTCACGTAAATACAGTAGGTTATGGATTAAGTGAACGTGAACAGGTGTGTGAAAACTGAACGCGTGTCAGTATTTAATGCATGTCTTTCGTCTTATAATGCAATGACTTTTCATCAACTAAATCTAGACTAAAACTATGAAAGACTCAAATGACTAAAATGTGACTAAGACTATTAAGCATTTTCGTCTCAAGACTAAGACTAAGACTACATCAAAAATGCCTGCCAAAATTAACATGGAAATACAGAGACCATAATGTTGAGTAGTAAAATAAAATCTGGTTTTCAGAAAAAGAAAGAGAGAAAAGAGAGAGATGAAAAGACAAAAGAAAGGGTGTCGTTTTGTATCCCAGTTTTTCACCAAGAAAGGTGGGTAACGTTAGCCTTTAGTCTGTGAGTGGTATTAACTGTTGTCCATAGTGAAATAAGCTAGCTAGCTGCAGGCTAGTGTTAGCCTACATTTCATCAACATTTAATCAGTGCAGGGAAACGTTTAGCAAGATATTCATATTAAATCATTGTCCATGCCCCTTTTAGCAGACTTAAAAACAGATGAGTCAGCAGCACCCCAGTCTCCCCATAACTTCACCCCTCCCTGTCCCAGTGGAGAAGGTGAGCAACACTGTGTTAATGACTTAGCATCATTCCAGGGACTTCAGGGCTTCATAAGTGCCTTTCACCCTGTTACGACTTGATGAACCACTGAAACAATTTTGGAAACATTATTTTAAGGTAAAACGTGTTACATAGTGTTGCTTTAAGGACATTTTTATGGTGGCTTTTAATCTTGCATCAAATAGTGAACTGCATACTGTATGCAGACTTGCATTTACAAATCACCAGCAGTAAATATTGTGCTAGTACTAGAATTGAACTACAAGCAGCAAGAGAGTTGCAAGCCTTTTATTAGAGTTATGTAAAGCTTTTGATGGGACAGATAGGTCCTAGAGATGTGGTGACAACAGCTGCGCAAAGGGGGCCCGATTAGATTTTTTTGTCATGGGGCCCAAAATTCCTGGCAGCGCCCCTGAGCGCAAGGTAATATAAATGAAAATTGATAGCCTGAATGCACTGTAAGTTGCATTGGATAAAAGCGTCTGCTAAATACATTAATTTAATTATATATATATATATATATATATATATATATTAGGGGTGTAACGGTACGTGTATTCGTACCGGACCGTTTCGGTACAGGGCTTTCGGTACGGTGCACGTGTGTACCGAATGACCGAATGCAATATTTTGTATGCGGAACATAGGTACCAGTAGTGTAGCCAGAAAAGAGACTCTGGGTGTGCATATGAAAATCTGGGTGTGCCACATTTATTGTCAGATTACTGAGCAAAATTATTAACCATGCCCCACATAACCATAAAACTATATAAAATAATATATCTGCAAGCAGCAATACAAGGCAAAGCCCTGCAAGGCACAGCAAGCAGACCAAGTATGGTGCACAGCAAGTGCAGCAAGCATTTAAGCACCAAGAGCAGTGCGGAGCCTGAAGAACATCGGGCTCGGGCTTGTGCTCCGGTTTGCGCGGTAAACGAGCGGTCATGTGATGTGTTTCGATTAGTGCGAGAAAGATGCGAAAATGAATGCTGAGTAGGTGTAACGGAGCGGAGGCTTGCCTCTGGTGATTACGTTTTGGTTGCACCAGCAACTAAAGCAAAGTCTGAGTTGTGTAAAAGTTTTGACCGTGTTTATAATGAGAATAATGAGTGACATAATGACGCACCATCAGTGAGCACAGGAACGCGCTGAAGCCATCTACAGTGGATTCAATCCTTTTCCAAAAAACATGTAGGTTTAGCCTAATCGCTGTGAGTAATAAAGTTTTTAAAATGAAAACAAAATATTTATTGAGTCTTAAATGCATAATGTGGACAGAGTATATACGCTAATGTTGGCATTATTCTTTTATTAAATTTCAGATGCTAGTGGCGAAGCAAATCCGGAGCCTTTATCTTAATTTCGTTATTGCCAAATACCCATCTTAATTTAAAATTTATCTTAATTTAATTTGTTAAAAAAGACTCGTTTTTATTGGCGCGTTGGTCTATTTATAGGCTAAATGAGTCTATGTCTATTTAGAGATGTTAAGATGTCACAGAGGACTTATTTTATTTCTTTATTCCAACTTCCAAGTGGTGTAGTCTACGTTAATTATTAATAAATTTTGTTAAAACATGAATAAATGACTTATTTTTGACAAAGGCAAAAAAGCTGTGTGTGTGCGCACATGTGAATAATGTCGGGCTGTAAAAGCTGTCGGGCTCGGGCCGTAACCTGTCGGGCTCGGGTCCTGTCGGGCCTAACTTTTAAGGCCCGATTACAGCTCTAGATTGTAATTCAAACGCAGCTCCCATCGGCATTTAAACTGATCTTTGCTCTTAATTCCGATCGGTCCAACGCAAATGTACTCGTCGGGCTCGGGCCGAAACCTGTCGGGCTCGGGTCCTGTCGGGCCTAACTTTTAAGGCCCGATTACAGCGCTAGATTGTAATTCAAACGCAGCTCCCATCGGCATTTAAACTGATCTTTGCTCTTAATTCCGATCGGTCCAACGCAATAACGAAATCTGAGCAGGTCTAAAAACTGAAACTGTTGATGCTGCACTTTACACTTTGGAAAAGTAATATATATATTTAAAATATGAGCAGGCCTACAAGCTGGGATTGGTAATGCTGCACTGTAATCATAGTTATTTATTTATATTTTTCATTACATTTTATTATATGATAGTAGTTTGAGACTGAGAGTATTTTATTTAGTGGAGAACTTTGCAACAGTATTTTATCTCTTATTCTTTTTTAATTTTATATATATTTTATTAAAAAGTATTTTAAAAAAGTGTAAACAAATTGTTTAAAAAAGTTTATAGTAATGAACAAACTGCAGTTTAATGTTTCCATTTCTTTCCCTTACCGTACCAAATAATGAACCGAAACCGTGACTTTAAAACCGAGGTACGTACCGAACCGTGATTTTTGCGTACCGTTACACCCCTAATATATACAGTACAGACCAAAAGTTTGGAAACATTACTATTTTTAATGTTTTTAAAAAAGAAGTTTCTTCTGCTCATCAAGCCTGCATTTATTTGATCAAAAATACAGAAAAAAACTGTAATATTGTGATATATTATTACAACTTAAAATAATAGTTTTATAATTGAATATACTTAAAAAAAATATTTTATTCCTGTGATGCAAAGCTGAATTTTCAGCATCATTCCTCCAGCTTCAGTGTCACATGTAACATCAGTCGATCACATGATCATTTAGAAATCATTCTAATATTCTGATTTATTATGAGTGTTGGAAACAGTTCTGCTATCTAATATATTTGACCAATAAAAGGTTAAAAAGAACTGCATTTATTAAAAAAATATATATATTCTAATAATATATTTTCTTTACTATCACTTTTTATCAATTTAACACATCCTTGCTGAATTAAAGTATTGATTTTATTTAAAAAAAGAAAGAAAACAATATTACTGACCCCAAATTACTGACCAGTAAAAATATTTATATTTTAAAAACATAGGTTTTTTTTTTTTTTTACTTTTTATTCATCAAAGTATCCTAAAAAAGTATCACATGTTCTGAAACAATATTAATCAGCAGAACTGTTTCCAACTTTGATCATGAATCATCATATTAGAATGATTTCTAAAGGATCCTGTGATAATGATCCTAAAAATTCAGCTTTGCATCACAGAAATAAATGATCATTTAAAGTATAATACATTTAAAAACAATTATTTTAAATTGTAATAATATTTCACAATATTACATTTTTTTCTGTATTTTTGATCAAATAAATGCAGGCTTGATGAGCAGAAGAAACTTCTTTCAAAAACATTAACAATAGTAATGTTTACAAACTTTTGGTCTGTACTGTATATATATATATATATATACATACATACATACACAAGTATATATCAACTGAAAAGTCTTTGCAATTATTTGAAGAAACATATTTGCAATTATTTGCCATTTTGCATCTCACGCAAATGTAATTAATTATTTAATTGTTATTTTTTTTAAATCTTGGATCAACACTGTTTATTGCCAAAATTTGTTTTTGAACCGACTTGTATTTGGAATGTCATAAAGGGAAATAAAATTGCTTAAAAATGTATTTTCTTTTCTTTTTATTTCCTTGAAAGCATTGAGCTGAGCGTTCAGTGTTGAGCCACAGGACGAGGAGGAGGCTGACTCACGGTCTCCAGACTGGGCTCGGGCCGCTCTGTAATGAGGGGTTGAGTAGAGCTCCACAGACCTCGGGCCGTTCTCGTGAGATACTGACGTGAAGTCCAGCGAGGCTCCGTTCGATGTCACGATCAGCACCTGAGACAGAGCACAGTCACAGTGTTCACACTGCTCACACGTCTGACATCACTAATGACATCTGATCACAAACACAGACCTCGGGGGTGCTGCGGCCGTCTCGTGTGGTGAGCAGCTGAAAACACAGACAACAACTCACTGTCTCTCCACAAACCACATCTCCAAAACAACTCAGAGAAAATATATATGTGCTAAGTGCATGTTTGCTACACAAACAATCATTTCTAACGCTTAAATGGAGGAAGATTGCATTAGTTTAAGTTGCTATGAAAGAATGACAGTGATGCACAGAAAAAAAACAATTATTATTTATGGATTGTTTATGGATATTGAATGATTCTCCTGGGGTAAATGTGAAGTTATGTGACATGTTGTTTTATTACAGCTGAAAATAGCTGTTTTGGCCGAATATTCAGTGTTCCTGTCATGTTGGTGCATCAGTACAGAGTGAAAGGGAGCGATGAAATGTTGAAGCGTCTGATGATGAGAGTCAGACTCCTACATGTCTCTCATCTGTGCGATAATGAGCCATTCGCCACAGCTGCCTCTTCTTCTCTGCGCTGTAAACAACAGGAGATTCTGGTTCCTCTCGTCCATCAGTCTCTCCCTGCTTCTCTTGGACCTGCTGATCACAAACACATCCCATCATATTCAGCTTCTTACAGTTTCATACGGCATAATCTGGCTATTAGTTTCCATTTTTTAAAAATCCTTAAACCCTCATGCTGTGTTCTGGTCATTTGGACACGTACTGAATTCAATCATTCATTGATTGACAGTTTTGTGTTTCTTTTTGCAGCTGACTGATCGCAGGCCTCATTGATCTGAGCTCATGCATATGTTTTAAAGTGAAAAACATGATTTGTGGATCATTTTGGCTCAAAAAATTGAGATTTAAGCTTAGATGAATACATCCGTTGCAAAATGAAACACAAAAGCTGTGCTCATTCAATGAAAACAAGGTGACAAAAAAAGACTGTATAAATGAGCGATTGACATGCAAGATCTGTCATTTCTGACCAGGAGTCAGCACAAAACAAGGGTTAAAATAAATATGACATTAAAGGTTCACTTAAAACTGTTTTGTAAGCTTATTTGACTGGTGTGATCAGATAAACTGATGAGACTGTAGTCTGACCGTGTCTTCTGACTCCTGCAGCCAAAGGCGGATGAGCGTGGCCAGAGTGTAATACAGAACCAAGAGCATGATGGGATTGACAAAGTGATGCCACTCCAGATCAGGGTTGACTCTGAACATCCAGGTGTGCGAGCAGTCCGTCTGAACCACGGGAGAGATGCCAAACAGACTGAGGAGAAGATGAGAAAAACAGCATTCATTCAGAATATATACAGATACATATATATATAGAGCTGGGGAGTAACTGATTACATAATGATCAATCAAACGCTAACGCCTCGCAGCAGAAACCCTGAAAGTGCACTAGGTGACGAACGCATGCTCCTTGGTTTTTATAGTTTCGCTGCTGTTAGTAAAATCATTGTGGGTTGCCAGATGTTCGTTTCATGGCATTGAGAAAATATGAAGTCAGGATATTTGGCCTTTCGTGATTCATCCAAACCCAGAGCGTGACGTCCCAAAGCCACGGCTGAAAATAACCGGTCCAAGTGCAGAAGTGTTGCTGGATAGAGTTACTATTTACAATGCGGCCAATTCATTATGAGCACACTGTTAATCAGGAAAAAATCATCTGTTTTCAGGAATAAATCATCTGTTTTCTATGTGAATCTGTGTTAAAGTGTAATGTATTTCTGTGATGCTCCGCTGTATTTCCAGCATCATTCCTCCAGTCTTCAGTGTCACATGATCTTCAGAAATCAGAATAATATGATGATTCACTGCTCGAGAAACATTTCTGATTATTATCAGTGTTGAGAAAAGTTGTGCTGCACGATATTTTGATTTCCAGAATTCACAGATGACTAGAAAGCTCAAAAGAACAGCATTTATTTCAATTAGAGATCTTTTGTCACATTACGAATGTCTTAACGATCACTAATGCATTCTTGATGAAAAAGCATTAATTTCTTTAAGAAATGACCTTAGACTTCTGAACGGTAGGGAATATGAGTGTTTCCAGATATAAACACCAGCGTCTGAGCAATGCTTCCTGCACGCAACAGACAAACCAACAGTAAAGCATTTGCTTTTAATCTCCGGGTTTGCTAAATTAGCATTTTTTCTACCCAAAATAGAGTCTTCTCTGGCATTTGCACATATTTAGAGCTCAGCCAGCGTGCAATCAACCACAGAGCTGCTTCTGGGATTGTCTTCGGCTCACTAATCGCCTCTAATAAAGTGTTTCTCAGGTTTTGTGTGAGAAAGAAACAGCTAAATCCTGTAAAAACCACTTATTTCTCTGTGGTTGAATGAAGGGGTTTAGTCGAGCACATTTCTATGCTCACTCTTTCATCTTCTTTTATTCTTCTTTGTTCCTGAAAGGTCTGTGTGTGTTTGGTTTGGCCTTCGCTGTCGTTCCTGAGCTCGGTTTCAGACTTGAGTGTAGTATCTGTGTCTTTCATAAGCTTTGAATTGGTATGAGGTTTCAGGATGTGGATTCGACCCAAACGAGCGGAGTGTCTTCTTTCAGAGCTCAGGATGATTGTTTATCTGTAGTGTTTGGTCACGGTTTGGCTGGTTTGAAGTCTTGTTGAGCAGCTACTAATCTACTGTAATGGAGAAACCCCACACAAACAGACGACGCTTTCAAAGTCTTCAAGACTTTAGATTTTCAGGTCAGTTATGCATTTAGGGCGACGTTCAGCCCAAAAGCATAATTTCGAGGGGTTAGAACCAGAAATGTTGGGTCACAAGGACATATATTTATTCACACAAGTGAATTCTTAATAATTGTGGAGTTATTCATTAGAAACCAAAAGACTTAACTCTGAACAGACTAAGCTTGTTGGTTATTGTTTTGGCACTTTATAAATTTTAGTTGCTGTACATTTCGTTAGATTTTAATAATTTATTTTTAAAAGTTCATTTATTTGATTATATGTAATAAAAGTAATAATGAAACACGTATTTGTTTATTTTTATCTAACAGTGTTAAAAGACTATGAATAAAACAATCATTATTTTCTCATATTATCATTATTATTGTTGTTGTTGATGTTGTTTTACATTTTATTAATTAATTTCATTTCATTTCATTACATGTAATAATAATAATTATTGTTATTATTATTTTTTAATTGTTTTTAGTATTAGTGTTATTATTTTGTTGTTACATTTTATACATTTATTTTTTAGGAAATTGTTGATTTCATTACATGCAATAATAATAATAATAATAATAATAATAATAATAATAATAATACAATTGTATTTTATTTTTATTTCATAATGTTAAAAAGCTTTTATTTAATTATAGGTTATAATCATAACTAAGGTTGCAAAGAGGTGGAAAATATCTGGTAAATTTCCAGAAACTTTCCAAAAATCCTGGAAAGTAAAAAAATGTCTGGAATGTTTCTGAAATTTACTGGAAATGTTTCACCTTTTTGCAACCCAGATAACACACTTATTTGCTTAATAGAGAGAACCCAATCAAACACATGAGTCGTGCGTTTGGGTGGATGTCTGCAGCAGATATATATATATATCCCAATAATTAGAAATGGCCAAACTGTCCCCTCAACATCTGAGGCGGGGTTTACTGTTCACAGAAGCAGAGCGCGAATTCCTGAACGAAGCGTTGAAAAGGAGCGAGGAAAGATGGAAATAATACAACTTTTAATATGTGGTAACTGACTTTCTATAGAAAAGCTAAACTTCAGTGACGAGACAAGACATTTCACACACACACACACACACACACACACACACACACACACACACACATATATATATATAAAGATCTTTTAAGAAAAAGTATTAACAAAACATTTTTTTTTATATTTCTTAAAGATTTTACAAAAAAAAAAAAATCTTAGTTAAAGAAAAAATATATATTAGTATTTTAGTATCATTGAGATACTATTATAGTTTTTATTCATTTTCTGAATTAATCCAGAATTTTTATATGTTCTGTTTTAATTTTAATTTAAGTTGCATTTTCAGTACATATATTGTGTTTTTATTTTATTTTTTGATTTGTATTAGTTTTTGTTATTGCACGTTTTAGTTATGTTATTTATAATATATTTAAAACATATATTTATAATTATACATGTTTAGTTCTATATTAGTTTTAGGTTAAACTAAATGAAAATGATAAATGCCAATTCCTTGGCAACTATCTGAAATAAAATAAGTATTTTTTTAATATTTTATTTTATTTCACTTTATTTTAATTCAAGTTTCTGTGGTTCGTTACAGTTTTAGTATAATATATCTGGTTCAAAGTGGCTAAATATCAGATTGTTTTTAACGTAAACCAATCTGAGCACATTTTTGCTGATGCTCTCGGATGATTTATGTTCATGACATTATCACCACAGAAGAGCAAATGAGTATGACATGAACAATCACAGAGTCAAATCTGAAAACGTACAGCTTAATAAACAGCTGACATCCCACAAACCTGAAGACATATACAAACACAAGTTTGTAGAGTTTGGGTTTCCGTTCCTGCTGCACTTTACTCAGACACGAGGTCTTTCCCGGAGAGAAACGCTGGGCAGACGCCACAGAAAACACAGAACTACATCAAGATCTCTGAAAGCAAACTGAATATTGACTCTTCTGGAAATAGAGTCTGACAGTGTCGGCTTGAACCTCGTTTCTGGTTTGAGATGTAAACCGAAAGCTCAAATGATTTAAACGACGAGCCCAACAGGCCACAGAGGTTTTTTATGGACCATTTCTAGCCAGTTTTTCACATGCTACTAAACACACATGAGCTCTTCAAGAAAGAGAGAGTCTCTGGGACTCAAACTTTGTCATCTTTTCTAGTTATGCACAAATAACTCTTCACATGTCCACAGTACCATTCAATCTTCCTCTAATACAGGGTTATATGCTAAATAACTTAATAAAAACAAACAAATAATTTATAGCATGTGAGAGAAACAATGCATGACATTATAAAGACAATATGTTTGCAATATTATTTTTTTGTGTTCATTATTTCAAGCAACTGCTGAAAACTCATCTCTCTCGAACCTTGACTTGACGTCATCCTATATATATATATTTTATTTTATTTATTCCTTCTCTTTCTAGGTTGTACTTATTTGAACATTGTCTAAAACTTAGTATTACAAGCACTTTCTGTGTCTGTTTGCCTCTTTAAGATGAATCGCTTTGTGTATCCCCCAATTATAAGTTACTTTGGGTAAAAGCATCTGAAAAAAAAACAGGCCATTTTTTATATATATATATCTTTCCAATAATAATTGCAATATTTTCCGGAGTTTTTATTTCATCAGATCTAATAATAATAATAATAACATATATTTATTTGTTTATTTTTATTTCATATAGTGTTAAAAACCATAGACGTCAAAAAAATAAAACAATCATGATTAATCTCTTTTTATTATTATTGTTATTATTGAGTTTTTACATTTGATCAATTTATTTTTTAGGACTTTATGTATTGCTTCATCAAATGTTATAATAATAACATATATTGTTTTGTATTTTTTATTTTAAAAAGGTAAAAAGAAAAATGTATATTTTTTTATTAAAAACTATGACTAATAGAATAAAATTTATCATTATTCAAATAATAAAAATAATTATGAGTAATCTTATTATTTACTTTATAAATTGTAAAAAAGAAACACACACACACACACACACATACACACACACACATATATATATATATACTGTATATATATATTTTTTTATGAAACGTTTATTAGTCAGCTATTGAATTACTTATTTTCATATTTTTATAGGAGCCTTATAAAAAGTTTCAATTGAAAGAAAAATGCACTCAGATGCACTTAGAGGTTTTTCCAAGTTTTTTTTATATATATATATATATATATATACAGTATATATAATCCCGCAGACCCCATAGTTTAAAATCCCCAGCTCTAGAAGATATTCTCTGTACATTTCAATTATCCGCTGAAGTTCAGCCTTTAATCATGAACCAGCTTGACGAGATAAGCACACATGACTTCGTTCAGGTTGACACCAGACACCCGTCGCTGTAAAGACACATTACACAACAGGGTAGTTTACTAAATCCTCCTGATTGAGCTCCTCGGCCACCAGACACTCGCAGGCACACGCAGGATTCCCGCTCGGCGGATCGTTTAATTCAATTCTCCTTTTGTGTCTGACTTTCAAGCAGCAGCGTAATCTCATTGGTCACAGTAAAGGGATCCGGCTGCATGCGTCCCGAACAGGCGGCTCATGATGCATTGGTTTAAGCTTGCGGTCGAGATGTAAACCTTTTATGTGCAAAACGAGCAACAGCATGAATCAAAGCATTCAACTGAAGTCCTACATACTGCAGCGAATCTGAACAAGTTAAGCTCAGAGCCACAGCCTTGACGGGATGTTTAAAAACAGGGTGGGGATGCATCTACCAGATTGATCCTGAATACATTTAGGGCTCAAACCACACCAGCGTTCACATCCTATTAAATCCAGCTCTTTGACAGGTAACAGGCGGTGTTGTCTCACCTGGCATAACTGTTTCCAGGAGGAACGGCCTCCTGGAAGAACTGGAACTGGTAGAGATAGAGCATGATGAGGTGTCCGGCGCTGAAGATGGCCATCAGGACACACAGACAGCTGAAGAGGAGCGGGTCGAACCTGCGGCAGAAAGACCACCAGGTGCACAGGCCCAGGAAGGTGAAGAAGTACACAGTGGAGGTCAGAGACGGCAGCATCATACCTGGAACAAGGACACATTGAGAGAAGGCTGAGAAAAGTCATTTCCAGAGCCACTAATAAAGGTGCAGTGGAATTTCGGCACAATTTGTGTGCAGAAAACATCCATTCAGTACCGAAGCGATGTAAAAAGTCCAATTGGGAACCGTTGCTAAATTTGCACGGGGAAATCTTTCTCCCTTACACAAAACTTCCAATTATGTGGATTCCTGTTGAAATGACTTTATTGTTTGCCCTTAAAGGAATAGTCTACCCAGAAATTAAAATCTGCAGAAATTCTTTTGAAAACTTTTACATTACTGTCTCATCAATGGATGCTCTGCAGTGAATGGGTGCCGTCAGAATGAGAGTCCAAATAGCTGATAAAAACATCACAGTAATCCACAAGTAATCCAGTCCATCAGTGAACATCTGGAGAAGACAAAAGATGAAACACATCCAGCATTAAGATGTTTTTAACTCAAACACATAGAGTCTATAATCCATAAAGTCCAAGTGAAAAAGTCCATCTCCTGTTAGATCTGTTTAAACGCTGCTTGATCTGTGCAGATTTCTCTCCTGATTCAGACCAGAACACTTTTTCACTGGAGGAAGTGTTATAATGGATTATAGACTCTATGTGTTTGAGTTAAAATCATCTTAATGCTGGATGTGTTTCATCTTTTGTCTTCTCCAGATGTTCACTGATGGACTGGAGTGCTGTGGATTATTGTGATGTTTTTATCAGCTCTCATTCTGACGGCACCCATTCACTGCAGCGCATCCATTGATGAGACACTGATGTAATGCTACATTTCTACAAACCTGATGATGAGTAAACACTTGGGTAAACTATTCCTTTAACTGTGTGAAGTTTTATTCCTTTTTGTTTGATCTTTGGGATATAACAACACACTTGATCTTGTTTTCATCTTCAGTTTATAAATGAATGATTATTGATCCTGTGTGGTGAGTGATGTCTGTCTCAACACGACCTACCTGTGAGGCCCAATAATATGGTTACGACTACTTTTCCTGCTGTGGTAATCAGATTGCCAATGATTTCTTTGAGTTTGGACGCCACGTCTGCTATTTGCCGCAGGATCTTCATTTTGGTACTTTCTTCGACGTCTGCCTCCTCAAGTTCTCCATCCTCTACGTCCACTTCCTCCTCCACAGGAAACTCACAGTCTTCATCGCCCAGCTCGAAGTCTTCGAACAGCAGCTCATCCTCAAGCTCCAGTTTCTCACTTTTCTTGTTTTCTTCCTCGTCCTCCTTTTCCTGAAATCATGATGAAGGATGTTTACAATGAATCATAAAAGAGTTACAGAAAGTGCAAGATTCATTTTTTTCTTTATAACTTCCAATCCAATGGTTCCAGGGAGAAAGTTAGATTTAAAGGTGCAATAGGTGATTGTCTTCAGGAACATTTTTTGTTATACTGGTTGAACGTCTCTTCATATCCCGATAGCTAGAATGGCAAACAAACATCAACTACCCAATCTTCCTTCCTGGTATTGTAGTACTTTTAAAGTTTTCTCTCTGGTTAATGACACATGATGTAGCCCAGCGGTTCCCAATTCCAGTGCTCGTGCACATATTTTGGATGTCTCGCTTAGTTAACACACCCGATTCAGATCCAGGTCTTTATTATTCCTTGACAACAAAGACAAACTAGACTTTTCAGAACAAAACATTTTTTATTAAGATTGCTTTGGAAAGTAACAATTACAAGCCTCTAAATAAATATGTTCTGACTTATCAAATATCACTTCAAAAACATCAGTGACATTTATTAGAGAGTTCAAAACTATCCTTTCTTTCTGTCTGATCTGTTGTAAGATGAATCTGGTCTCTTTGAGGAAGAGCAGAAGAGTTAAAGTGAGTCTCCGGCTCTCCCCGGCACAGATGTAATCAAATTCAAACCCATAACTCAGCAAAACTCAATTGTTACCATCAGAATAGACTTCACTTACAAAGACAACATCCTTGAGGTTCAGATAAACATTTTTTGGGTTGTCCTGTGATACTCAAAACCAGAAATTCAATGGAGCCTTATTTTGAAATATCGAATGTGGCCCAATTCTTTGGGGAAGGTGAGGATGGGTGAAAGATTGAGAGACCAAATGATGTCACATAAAAGATCCGCTCACAGAAAAAAACACAGTTCTTCAAGACAGATTTGTTAAGGATTAACAAAACGTCAGATTATATAAAGTTGGCTGCATGTGAGGAATTCAGTCAGAAATTTAGTTGTGTTTCGGACGTGTCTGGTGGTTCAGTGATCAAATCAAAAACAGGCTTGTTGAAGTCAGCTCATCTAACACAGGGGTTTTCAAACTGTGGGTCGTGACCCACTTGTGGGTCACAGAATGGAACAAGGTGGGTCGCACAAAGTCACTTGGCTGCAGCTAAATTTGCGTTTCAATGACACACACACACACTAGGGTTGCACGAATGTGACGAGTGGGGCGGGGTCAAGAGCCGTGGGAACGGAGCGAGGGCTGTAGTGATTTGGAAATGAGCGACACTCACCGGTCTCGAGCCCCACGGAGGAGATCGGGAGGTTACAAAAGAGGAGCGACGACAGTGAAGGATGAGAGAGGACCAGGCCATTAAAAGGTTTAGTCGGTCGGCATTATTAAAAGAGAAAAAACTTGCTCACTTCAATACACTGTATTCAGCATGAGATTGCATACACCAGAAAATTAAAATGTTACGAAAACGCTTTCAGGTAGGCCATGTTCATTAATTTCTATTGTGCGTTTGAACTCTGCACTTTTTTTGTTCTGGAAATGGTTTGTAAAAAGCATTTCACATGTACAGAGTGAGCAGGGCACAAACGCAGGGCTAATTGTAATTCAATCAGGACCACTACCGTCAAGTATATTTATGACAATTATAATTGCATACAGTTAGTGTTGGCGGTATGGTTATGTTCTGGGCAACACTCCACACGCCTGTCCATGCAGCCATGCTTGGACATAGCGGGGAGAGCAGCAAGACAACCCCCCCTGGGGTACAGAACAGAACCATTATAAGCATACATAATTACAATTCACAATTACATGAGTTGTAAACAAAAATGTGATAGAGACTGCTTCCAATGAAGAGACTGTAAAGAAAGAACAAAGTTTGATCGGATTACAGGTTCAGTTGGTGGAGTTGGGGTTGGAGGAGGGAGTTAATTGCAAGCAGCAAAGCGATGGAAGAGACACTGAAGAATGGGAATTTAAATAGACCGCAGGTGATAGGTGTCAAGACTGGATTGGTACACGTCAGGAACAGCTGTCAGCTGATGCAAGCATGACTAACGTGGCCTGACTGAACTAACGCGATGCTCAATAACTACAAGAAGTCAAGTTCAGAAGTCTTTTGAAGATATTGCTGAACATTTATTTAACCATCGCAAAAATGAATTTCTGCCTGAACTTTTTCTGCCTGAATGAGACACATCTGTTTATTATAATTTTTTACTTATTTCACAATTATTTTCATCTCCAAACTGTTTTAGATAGTTCTGCTTTGCTTCTTACCCGGTCCTGCAGGTTTGCCTTATACAACATTAGGAAGATTAGACCCTTCCTGTCAGAGCAAGCCACCCAACTTCTCCAAGCTCTTGTTCTCTCCAGACTGGACTATTGTAATGCTCTCCTGGCTCTTCCTGCATGTACTGTCAAGCCTCTGCAATTGATTCAGAATGCAGCAGCTAGGGTTGTCTTCAATGAGCCAAAAAAAGCTCACGTTACTCCTCTCCTCATCAGGTTACACTGGCTACCAGTAGCTGCTTGCATCAAATTCAAGGTACTGATGCTAGCCTACAAGACGACCACTGGCACGGCACCAAAATACCTAAACTCACTTGTTAAATCTTATGTGCCCTCCAGAAGTTTGCGCTCTGCAAGTGATCGACGCCTTGTGGTGCCATCCCAAAGAAGTTCAAAATCACTCTCACGGACTTTTTCCTGGACTGTGCCCAGCTGGTGGAATGACCTCCCAATCTCAATTCATACAGCTGAGTCTTTACTCATTTTCAAGAAACAGCTAAAGACTCATCTTTTTCGCCTGCACTTAACCAACTAACACTAGCACTTTTTCTTTTCTTGTCTTTTAATTAAAAAAAAATAATTAATGGCACTTGTATACTGTTGTTGTTCCCTTGTTGACCTGACTGCTTCTGTTATTCTCATTTGTAAGTCGCTTTGGATAAAAGCGTCTGCTAAATGATTAAATGTAAATGTTATATATTCAATAATCTTGAGATTATTCACAATATTTTTTCCCCTTCTGTCAAATTTTAAATCACCTTTAATCCACCAACATATTTCATATTTTACGTTTTGTTTTCTCCCTAAATGGCCACAAACAGTGACTGCACAGTTTATTGAGTATTTGTTTTGTTTTTGTTTCTGTGGTAGCCCCGCCCACAGCAAAACCTCATTGGTCAAAATTCACACTCCTAACTGTATAACAAAGCTCCTTTGATTGGCTCTGAAAGTCCCCAAATGCAAAGCGGACAAACAGTTGTTTACAGCCTCTCTGCGGATGTTCAAAGTGTTTACCATTAAACATTCATCATAGTGAGTTCACAACAAAATAAATGCCATTTCAAAAGAGCCATCACAGAGAATTTGCGACAGGTAGGGTTGACTTTCAGTCAGGGTTACGAAACTAAAACTATAACCACAATAATAATAATACATTAACTCATTTTGATAACTCCGTCCATTAACCGAAGTTCATGTCTATCAGCATAACATCAGCTATTGTCCATCATGAGTCAAACACTATCAGTAATTCTTGTATTTCTCGTTCATTGTGGAGTTGTATGCTCAGCTGTTACGGTCTTATTGACATGCTGGCCTGTTTTTCTTGGAAGAGCTACTGCTAGTTGTTTTCCTTGGTTTCTGTAATAAGAATAATAATATTAAAACAACTCTACTTCATCCGCACACCTTTAAACACTTACAGCGTGGTCTTAATTATCTGCCTGTCACGATCCATAAAGGTCTGAGCATGTGGGAAAGCGTTCCAACATTTTACCAAACGACTTAGTGTCACATCGACCGATGATGCCAGTTTTAACATCAATACAGATCTATATAGCATGTCACCTATTCAGAATAGAATTAAACTCGTGAGAGAATATGGAATATGAAATATAAAGAAAAAGAAAAAGAATCAGTGCGAAGAAATAAAAAGGCAAGGTTGGGGGGTTGGTAACTTTAGCACCGCCACCGAAAAAACAACACCAGCAAATGTATTCCAGATGTGAACCTCCTGAACACACACACACACACACACACACACACACACACACACACACACACACACACACACACACACGTGTGTAGGAATGCAAATGCATTGCTAATAGCATTTAAAAAAAGTGAGCAATTAGGAAACGTGGCCACTGAATGACAATGCAAATATCTGATGATTTATGTTGCGTACATATGGTTTAAGGTTAATGCCAAACTCAGTAGCTTGTATATGCCTGATTATAGAGACCCAAGGCAGTATTCATTACATATCGTATTTACATTTGACAGACCATGATTTCATATCTGAACTTACAGCATGTAGAGTATGATGTTATGATAATCAGCAAACATTAAAAGGCTTCACTGAAATGTGCTGAAAATGTGCTCATCCTCAGGTCATCCCAGATGTAGATGAGTCTCAGATTTGGAGAAATGTGTCATTGCTTCAGTGTCTCAGCAATGGATGCTCTGCAGTGAATGGGTGCCTCATTCTGACGGCACCCATTCACTGCAGAGCATCCACTGATGAGACACTGATATACATTTTCAGCAAATTTTCATTTTGGCTGAACTATTCCTTTTATTGCACTATATAAGTCACTTTGGAATACAAGTTGCAGCACATTTTAAACATGACTTATATTTTGAAAAACACAGTAAGTGTCTGGAACTTATTTTGACTGTCAGGTGAAGAAAAGTAGGCTAGAATTAGCACAACTCTCCTCAAGTAGCTCTACACAAGCCCTACTAATCAGAAGACACTGGGATACAAAGCTTTACAATTTGATTGAGAAGTCTTGTCAGTATTTGAACATTAAAAGTCCTGTTCATCGATTTCATTTTACAGTAGCTTCCCAAACCCGCAGGATTCTGATCATTTCTGTTTGCATTTTTATTTCATCATTCGTTTTTCTAAAGCAATTTTAGCTAGTTCAGCTACATTATGCGTCTTCAGGCCCAAACGTCTCCATCCGCTCAGCGTATGTTTTCACAGGAACTGAAGGATCTTATACGGCAGAAGATCAAATTCAAAGCAAAGCACTTAGTGGAAATCAATACACTCAAAATATTTGAATTCTTTCTAGATCAATTAGCTGGTCACACACATTATATTTAAAAGATTCTGTGTATTTTTAGACAGAGTAAGTGAGAAAGCGATCTCTTGAAAGTGAATTAGGCCACATTAATCTCCACTAGTTTATTTGTGCAGAAAGTAGTCCTGACTTATTGACACGAAGGGTCCTTTCTGACTTGAATCCACATTTATATCATTTCAGTCAGAGGATAACAGTGACTGATTCATTTTATTATTATTATTATTATTATTTCAAGGAATGTCACACAAATCTAAATATTTCTTTTCAATCTAAATATTGTGTTAATTAATTGTTATATTTTCTATTGATTACTCTATAAGTGATCAATTAAATATATTTCAAACACATAATTCAGATAAAATAAAATTAAAAACACAGAAATGGAGGGGGGGGGGTTAATGAAACATGCAATACTTTCTTTAGATTAAAAGATTACATTTCTTCATTTTATGAATTTTTTTAATTAAACACATTTTTTTTTGGTGAATTTGCAGTAAGTCATACAACAGAAACGAACAAAAAACTGGGTCAAAACTAAAAGGTAGCTTATTCTGTAGAGTTTAAACAAACAACTTAGATTTCTATTAATTCTTATGGTCCAACAAACACGTGGAATCCATTAGAAATATTTGATAAATATTTTAATTAAAAGAGTACCATATAACAAAGCTATTATTTCATCCTTGTTTTAAATGAAAAGCCCTGTGGTGCAGGACCTTATTTGACAAAACAAAAAAACAAAAATGCATTTATTTATTTTTTGCACAATGTTACATTTTCTTTTGATTAAATTAAAAAAAAATGATGGTTTCATTTTATGAATCTCTTTAGACACTATTTTTGATGATGAATTGGCGTTGAATCCTGAATCCTGATTACATACAACAGAAAACAGAGTTTGTTGGGAAAAAATAAATCAATCAAATAAAACACATTTCATTGGGCCAAAATGAAAAGGGAGTTTATTTGTCAACCAACAACTTCAATCTTGAGGCTAACAATCTAACAAACATGTGGAAGTCATTTCCTTTTATATTAAGTGAATATTGTGAGAAATACTGATATCGAATGATATTGTGACAACGTTTATCAGCTACTAGAACTGAAACACTGGAGAGGGCAGACTGCTCACTTTAGTGTTGGTTTCAGGGGTCTGTGTTGTGTTTTCTCACCTGATTGTCTGCCTCCAAGTCGCTGTTGAGCTGAGACACATTCTCCAGACTGCGACACAGGAGCCACGTCACCAGACCCACCACAAACATGCCGATGTCCGGGATGAACACTCGGATGCCATTCCCGGCGTCTGCACCTCGGACACTGCGGCGAGATACACACACACACACACAGAAGAGTTATTAAAGACGGCGTGTAAATCAGTCCTCAGTTACGCCCAGTTCTCGGGAACCCCATCCTTGACACACACCTTGACATGCCGGACCGCTCAAAAAACAGAGTCATGTTTAGATAGCGCCACAGAGCATCAGTGTTTGCACTCTTTGGGAAGTCATGGTTTACTTACAGGTGTCTCTGCATATTTTAACATAAGAAATGACACAAGATAAATGTTTAGGTAAATGATATACTGTAGAACTGTGTCCGTTCCTCTTGAGCCAAACATTTAAGATGATTTTTTTATGAGTGCTTTTAGAGCAACAATGAGCTGCCTCTTAAAAACACACAAAACCACTCTGTTCTGCAATAAAAGCCTGTGACTCCCAGTATCCTCGCTCACAGCGCTGGCCCGTCTGGATCTCATTTCCGCGCTCGACCTCGAGTTTTCATGAAACCAACCCCTTCAAGCCTCAGGACAACATCTCTTCAGAGAGCGGCCCGACTCCCTGCTGGAAACTGAAACACTACTTGTTTCAGACTCGCACGTCCATAGCGCTCATCTCAGATCTTTACACAGCAGACGTTTGCATGGCTCTGCAATCCCAGCGCTTTCCAGAAGCTGTTCGAGAGTCTGATCAGACGATCATTTCAATACACCAAGTCCAAAAAGCTTGAACACAACCATAAACATATTTTGAAGATATCTTGTAAACTATATGATAAGTGCTGCTTGATTATTAAACAACAACAGATGTATGTGTATTTTAACATTATATCACAGTGTACTGCTAGCTAGAAGCAATTCAATCATTTACTTATAATATGTAATATGAGTTGTAATATGTTGACTTAAGTTTCTCAAACACTAAATCATAATAATAGCAGAAGAGATTATGGTTTTCCTTAAATGTATGACAGTCTGGATATTTTTCTATTTTTGTTGGTTGACAACATAAAACAATCCAGCCTGCACTGATTTCAAAGCAAAATCCAGACCCTTGCAACAATTAACCATGGTTTTAATAATAAATAAATAAACAATTTTCAAAAATAATAAAAATAAAATAAAAACTGGTTATTGTAGTTAAACCACAGTAACCACAAATTAACCATGGTTTTGATAAAATACTACTACTACTACTACTACTACTAATAATAATAATAATAATTAATTAATTAATTAGAAAATAATAATATTAAATAAAATAAAAACTGGACATTGTAGTTAAACCACGCTAATCACAAATTAACCATGGTTTTGATAAAATACTACTACTACTAATAATAATAATAGTAATTAGAAAATAATAATATTAAATAAAATAAAAACTGTACATTGTTGTCACGATCATTAGATGGAGTGCCCATGAGCTTCAGTAGAGGGCACTCCACTCAGGACCATTCCACCCATCAACCACCAGATGTCACTTGGACACTAGCACCTCTCATACTGTTGCACCACACCCGAACTACATTACCCATGAGTCACTGCATCACAATCACCCTGCCACACCTGCACCTCATTCATCAGCCAATTTCCTTGCCAAAAAAAACATATTTACTACACTTTTACTATATTAAAATCATGGATAATTTTCGTAAGGGTGTACTTTATTGTAACGCAGTACTGTTAATTCTTGTTAATTCTTTCTCAATTCTGTATCAAATGTAATAAGATAAAACACGTAACCCAAAAAGAAAAAAGAAGAAGATGCAACTTTTATCGAGCTGTACACAAAAACACCATACTGCATGAGTTTAGTGTGAATCACGAACAAATTATGAGCCGGTTCTCCAAGCAAGTTCCTGAATGAACCAGTATTTTAAACAAATCATTTGAGTTAATGATTCAATGACTCACTCATGCTGCCACCTACTGGACTGACAGTGTAATAATAAAACAATAATAATAATAATAATAATAATTCACTGTTTGCTCTTAAATACAATCTGGTAATAAAAAAATAAACATTTTCATCTGCGAAAGCTACTTTTGCCTTGTTGTCAATTGCATAACACCGCACGTAAATGTTTGCGTAGACTCAGGGCAGAGTCCCTGCTTTTAAAGCAAAGTTTCCCTGAATAGCCTCAATGCAACGGCTTTGAAGTGTGCGATATTTGCTTCATAAACTGTAATAAGTGGCAGACGTTATGGTTAACTTGCTGAAAACAGCCCAAGTGTGATTGGCTCATGGTGCAGATGCACTTTGTAATGATGTCCGCTGTATCTAAACAGTTTACAGCATTGCTCAGACAGGCCTTTCATCTCGACGAGCTCATGAAGAGAAAACTGTGAGCAGACATAGCTAAAGACAAAGGAGGAGGGCCACAGATGACACTGATTTGGGTAAAAGCAATGAATTAAGGGAACCATTGAAAGCAAACCTTTAGTTTCACTGCTGGACACTGAATTAAGCGATTAAAGTAGATTCAAGAACAAACTGAGATGCTGATGTTCATGGATTGCTGGTGAGTTTAGGGTCAAGAAAGAGTTTAGTTTTAGTGAGCGCCGCTGAACACAGAGGAGGAATGTGGGCTGACGCTGGCTGGCGTTTCACCAGGTGTCTCAGCAGGAGCCAACCACAGCCAAACAGACGTTACCTTCGCCTTCCCAATGCTCCAGTGCTTAAATACCAGTGAAATGGAGCAGAGATCAGCTGCTTCCAGAGCAGCCAACGAGAAACTGTCCAAACACACTCAAGCAGAACAAACCCAATAGAGCCCGATTCCAGCAAAAGCCTGCCAGGGCAAAAACCTCTTTCTGATGCATTAGATACGGCAAACAGCGCGCGCAAATATTGCTATAAAATTAAACTGCAGTAAGTCATGGATTTCAAGGGACAGGGCTGCAAACCTTAGAAACAAAACTCTTTTGTTCTCTGGATTGTGAAAAATGAAACTGCTTCATTATCCAGAACATTTTCTGTAAGCTTCAACAGTGCAGAGAATATATATATAAATAAGACAAGATTTAATGCATTTGTATATGAACGTAATTAATGCTTAAGCAATTACATTGTAGCAAAATGTAATGCAATGGTATTTAAATACATTCAACAGTATTTTAATGTTTTTGCAGTATTGGAAAAAAGGTTTCTGTGTTTCAGCATGACAGTGACCCTTTGAAAAAAAAAAAAAAAGACCATAAATGTTTAACTGAGTCTGGTGAGGAAGAACTCGACTGGCCTGCAGAAAGCCCAGACCTGAACCCCAAGAAACATTTATTTTACTATATTACTTATTTAAGGAGCAAAACAATATAAATATCAAACAAAAACTTTTTCATGACTATTAAATATCTTTACATGATAGGTAAAAATTGATAGCCTGAATGCACTGTAAGTCGCTTTGGATAAAAGCGTCTGATAAATGCATGAATTTAATTTAATTTAATTTAATTTTAAATGTGTGTGTGTGTATGGGTGTGTGACCCTGAACCACAAAACCAGTCATAAGGGTCAATTCTGGAAGCTGGATAAATAAGTTTTCCATTGATGTGTTGTTTGTTCGGAGGACAATATTTGCCCGAGATGCAACTATTTGAAAAATATTGAGAAAATTACCTTTAAAGTTGTCAAAATGAAGTTCTTAGCTATGCATATTAATAATCAAAAATGAAGTTTTAATATATTTATGATAGCAAATGTACAAAATATATTCATGGAACATGATCTTTACTTAATATCCTAATGATTTTTGGCATAAAAAAAAACAATGTATTTTTGGCTATTGCTACAATTATACACAATATAGACTGGTTTTGTGCTCCAGGCACACACACACACACACACACACACACACACACACACACACACACACACACACACACATATATTCAGATTACTTACTTTTCCTGATAAAATTGTTAGAAAAAATTGGGCATGAAATGTACCCTAAAATATGGATTGACCCATATAGAAACACCATGATGTCTGCATTTTAAACGTCATAATCTGTTTTGCAGGAATAGAAAATATTTTAAATGACAGATATCGGGAGCGTTGTGATGAGTCTTTAGTTGAGGATCTTCAGTGTATTGTGCTTAATTAACTAAACTAAACACATTTCAAAGGTCCAGCAGGCCATCTGCTTGTTGAGTAATCCAATCTCATCTCTCAGTAAGATCCGTAATGGGAAACATCTGTCATCAAGCTCACAAAAGACTTATTTTCCAGCAGTGTAGGACGGCTATGTGCTACAACAAGGCCTTCTGTGATGCAGGCTGGGATACAGAACGGTTACAGTATTCACAGAGATAGTTCTCTGTCACTTCAGACAATCAGAAAACACACACACACATGATGTAGATGTCCGCATGTCAGGCTGATATACAATAGGTCCTTGATCCTTCTTATAATATATATATATATATATATATATATATATATATATAGAGAGAGAGAGAGAGAGAGAGAGAGAGAATAATTTAGAAAGAGTGAGAATTTGAATATTATTTTTCACTTAGTTATGACCTATTCATTTTGGATTTTATACATTTAGGAAACCAAAACTAAATGTTTATTACTCATAAAAATGTAATTTGTAAGTGTCATTTGTTTGAGTCATTCAGTCTTCAGTTTCCAAGGCTGTGATTTATCTTAATTTCTCAAGATCTTAGACCTTTAGAGTTTTTTTCAGAGCATCTTCTAGGTTAGAATAATTAAAGCTCTGATCACAGAAATACATTCCAGTTTAACAGATATTCACTTAGAAAACATTTCTTTTAAATTGTACAAATATTTCAGAAATATTGCTGCTTTAACTGTATTTTTGCTCAAATAAATGCAGCTTTGGTGAGCAGAAGAGACTTCTTTCAGAAACATTAAAAATACCTTACCAACCCACAACTTTGAATGGTAGTGCAACTAAAAAATAAAAAGCAACAAAACATCAGATAATATACATCAGATAATATTTCTAAAAAAGGGATAACTTGCTTGATTTTCTCCTGGTGTCTTTCCTAATCAGGACAATAACCCACAAACATGCAGTTAACAGAGCACCACCCGGAAAGCTTTAGTTCAGATCAGTTCAGTTGAAGATTGTTTTGTCCCATTTCAAACACAATGGAGGCAGTGAGGCTGAATCACTGAACCTTTCTGTTTGCAGAGCGACAGAAGAAGCTAATTCCATGTGGACAGAACAGCTTGGAAAGGGCTGAAAGTGGAGTGGAAGCCATGAATCATTCTCCACTGAATCATGCTAGGTTGTTCCTATAAATGACTTGTTGTTGGCTAATAAAGCCGAGCGAGGTTAGTCAACATGACTGATACAGTGGCCTCCTCTGATAACCTGCTTCCAAATGAAGATCCCTAAACCTCATGAACAGCAACAAGATGAGTAAAGTTTGTGAGCAAACGTAGAGGTTGGCTTGAAAAAGCATAGCCTGAAAGTTTGAAGCAGCTATAAAAGCTTGAAGGTTGAAAGTTTAGAAAGATAGATTGGAAAGATGTTCTAACACAATTACCATTTGTTTGTAAAATTATTAGCACGTTGTTCACATGATTTGCATGTTGCTAGCATGTTGTTAACACTGTTAGCATGTTGTTAACATGATTTGCATGTTGCTAGCATGTTTCTAACATGATGCTAACATATTTTATGGTGCTAACATTATATAACATGCTGCTAGCAGGATTGAACATGGTGCTAGTTTGTTTAAGCATATTGCTAGCATGTTTTAACATGGGTAACACGTTTATAACATGTTTCTAGCCTGATTAGCATTTTGTTAATATGTTGTAGTATGTGGTTAGCATGAATTAGCATGTTGTTAGAATGTTTCAACGCGATTTTGCCTCACAAGTTTTTAACATTATTAGCATGTTTGCTAGCATATTTCTAACATGATTAGCATGTTGCTGGTACTTTTCTTACCCGATTAACATGATGCTAACTCGTTTTATGTTGCTAACTAGGGGTGTGACGAGATCTCGTGGCACGGGATCTTGAGAGATCCAATGTGTCTCGCGAGATCTGACTGGTCTCGAAAACGTCACGCTATCCTCGCCCAGACCATTAAAATATATTTGCTTTACACTTGTCCTTTCACCAGTGGTGGTATGTAAGATATTTTATGTTCACATCATGCAAGTGGACGCATGATAAGCGGGAATATAACGCAGTGTAGTTTTTATCCAGTCATGAAAACAGAAATCAGTTTAATGCATAATGCCACAGAATTTGTCATAATTTTAATTGATAAATCAAAAGTAGGTAATTACACTTAAATCGAATCCCGATATGTATCTGTAAATATAAAGCCGCAAAAGTAAATTTAAATATGAATACTTCTTGGTCTACTACACACAGAAGCGCACCTGAGAGTCTCTTCATGAGCATTTTACCATTTTATTTGAGTAAAACTAGCTTCATATCACATACACGGAACTGTAAATGTAATTGCAGTTATTTTTCAGTACTATTTTTCAGTAGAATGTACACAGCCTACTACCACTACTACTATTACTAAAATAAAACAAACATTATTTTTTTAAGGATTAATCAGACAACATTTCTTTCATGTATTAATTTTAATAGTAAATCCCCTTTGTTTGCCAAAAAATAAAGTTTGCTTTATTTTCAATAATTAAAAGATACATGATTTCATTTGATAAATGATTTTTCATTTGATGTCTTCATTTGATTACCAGAAAAAACATGTTTTTAATGCTTTTTAAATAATAAAATTTAATTTAACTATTAAAAAGGAGTTGAGAAAAAATTTAAACAGAAAAAAAGCAATACAGAACAATTAAAATTGCAAAAATTGTCATAGGGCCCTTACTATCCCTCAGCCTTGCTGCGCCCCCTATACACTGTTAAAAATCGCTTTAAAAAAACGGCCAAATGTTGACAGTAACCAGACTGACTTTATTTCTGTCAGATCAGGGATCAAAAGATCTTATTGAGGATTACAGAGATTTAGATGATGATGTTTTACTGTTTCGTTTGACGTTACCATTGTGGAGATCAGTGTTTGCTTTAGTTGGGCTCCTGATCCTTGAATTTTGAACTTTAAGTTTTGTTTGATTCCTCTTTTTGTGTCTTCATGATACATCTGTTGTAGTAATTTTTACATGGGCGGTCAAGTGATTATGGCTGTGTTTTACAGCAATGATCTACTAGACTGACTTAAAGTGCTGCTAGAATAATTTGGTGTTGAGATATGAGTGTATTTCAAAATGTATTTTCTTTAATTTCATAAGACTGAACCGCAATGTGATAACCAGAACATAGGGATATAAGAGCAGGTTGGCTTGATACATTTTGAGCTTCAGTGTCAGCAACACTCAAAGAGAGACATCAACAATCAGCATATGAATCTCAACAATGGTGACAATCAAAAGGTTCATGATGCAATGCATGCTGGGTACCAGCACAGGATAAAACTCATCCATGACTCCCAGCATGCATTGCGGCATGAATAAATTATGCCCCTGATTTGTCCACTTATTTTCTTGAATTCTTATGTGCTTATATTTTTGCTTTTGTCTTAAGTTTAAGTAGCATGTTTTGTGATGTTCAGAACTTAACTGTTTATTTATTTTCTGGATTGCCACCATTGTTGTGATTCATACGCTGATTCTTGATGTGTCTGTCTAAATTACAACAAAGCTATTTTTTTTAATGAGTGATATTTTCTTAACAGTCTTTCATAACTTATGGCTCAGCAGTGTTCTTCTTTTGCTGTAGTATCAACATTCAATAAGAGAAGGGACATGGGATTGGATCAGAAATAAGTGAATGTTTGTTCTTCTTAACCTATAAACAACAATACCAGACTTTTTTGCTATAACAAGTTCCAAAGACACATTGTTACAGCATGTAAAAAAAAACAAAAAAAAACCTTAGTGTTGAACAAAAGTCACGGTTCAAGAGCCCAACTAAAGTAAACACTGATCTCCATCATGGTAATGAAAAAACACCTAAACCTCTGTAACTCTCAATAAGATCTTCTGTAGACATCTGACAGAAATAAAGTCAGTTTGGTTAGTAATGTGAATCTGGTGAAGCTGTTTTAGGAGTTGTTAAATCAGATCTTGAGATATTTGATGAATTCTTTTATTTCAGTTGATTTCATCTAAGGTTGTGGCTGAAGTCAGTTGTAGTTCTTGTGTTTCTCTTTCCTTCAGTGATTCTGTTTGTTAATAGCATGTGTTCATCACTAATGCTCAATCATCAATTAATCACAGAATTATCTCATTAACTTCACTGATTCAGTGTTACTCTAACACTCTGTAGTGTGCACACATTATAAGTGTTCATTCAAAACTGAGGATTTTGTTGTGGGCTTTAAAGGGTTAAAAATCTAAGATGAAGAAAAAACAGCATGAAACATTATTTAACAGTAATAAACTGTAATTAACACCCCTGCTGCCAGTAAATAACTGTTTTTCTACAGTTTGTTGCCGTAAATAAATGGTTGCATAAATGGTTGCCGTTAAGTCAAGGAAAAAGCTGTAATATACTGTAAAACGTAAAAGTCAGATTTACCAAATGAAAAAAAGTTAATTTGACTAAAATATTTGTGAACATCCATAGAAAAAAAGTTATGCAAAGTCATACACCGATAAAGAAAGTAAATACTGAACTCAACTGTAATATGTGTTTGCACAAGAGAGATCTGTTAGTTTAATGTAGTTTTGTTGTTCACCATTGTGCTGAAGATAGAGCCTGTGCTTCAGTCAATGATGAGACACAAACACTGATCTTCTGTTGCTTTATATAAAGACAGTAAATGTGGAGCCGCTGATGCAGTGGTGATCTCTGCATTGAGTATTTCAGCACATACATGTGTGCTATAGCTGACAATGAGCTGCAGTGATTTGAGTAAAAGTAATGTATTTAGTTATTTTACTACAACACATTAAGTGTTTGCAGTTTTATATTAAGAAACATTCCTTCTCAGTGGACTCAAATGAAGTAAGTTCACAGCAATAACATCGTAGGAATGCTAGTTTTAAAAACTCGAACTGTTTGAAGCAGTGGGAGTGGAGTTAATTTCCATGGTAGAATTTACGGTAAAATACTGTAAAAAAAAAAATAAGAACGGTAAATTAATGATTGAGAGCTGTAAATTAACAGTACTTTACTGGCACCCCTGCTGCCAGAAAATTACTGTTCTTAAACGGCACAATTTTTTACAGTGTAGTTTGGGAATGCCTTCTTTCTTTGCGTGAACATTTGGGCGGTGCTATGCAAATCCTCCCACACAGTGATGTAGAGATGTGGGGGTGTGTTAGAACGAGCAGTTTTAGGAGGGCGTGGTTGACTCTTAACTTTTATAAAGAATATCTCTTTGGGTTTGAGTCTTTGCAACTTTACAGAATTTCTTTATGCACCAAGATCTTGTAACCCTCAAAAAGAAAAAGGAAAAAGTTTAATCGCATCATATGACCCCTTTAACAAAAACTGTAAGTCCGATCAGCTAGAAAAGATATAGCAACCCAAGTCTGACCAGTCTAATGGTCTGACCCGAGTTTGGTGGTTGTAGTTTGAAAACTCTAAAAGGAGATTCAGTCCAAATTAGAAGAAGAAGAAGCAGCCGCAGCTTAAATACTAAATCAGCTTTCTCAAGCCAACCTAATTACATCCTAATTATTTGTACAGAAAATAACAGTGAGCCCAAGCCCAGAGCAGTGCATGCTGGGAGGGAGGCATCCAAAGATGGTTTGGGTTTCTTCTCTCCAAGAGCAACATGCGGCACAGTGGAGCGATTCAGGCTTCATGTAGCGTTGCTCATAATGAAGCGCCTGTTTCAATCTCCCTTGTGTTTTAATGGTCAGGTTTAATTGCAGATTCAAGAAAAACAGATCTGATTTATGCTGTGTAAGTCCAATTTAAATAGAAAACACACAAAGGATTATTTTGACATGAGCTCGCACATTTTACGACTCGTTGGCCAAATTAATGACAAATTACCCGAGGAAGTTATGTGGGAAGCGTGGTCAGATATGGTATATCAGAGAACGCCTCATGAGCATTAATCTATATTGGTAAATATGGAAAAGATCAGACATTGAGAAGATGTAAACCATTGTTGCAAATGTAATTTATGAGTGTTTCTTAGAAATCAAACGCTAGACTAAACAAAACCTTGTTTGGGTTGGGAAACCTGCATGTAAACTTCTAATTTAAAATCGAAGGAAACTGATAAAGTTAAGACAATACTCCACGGAGTTTAGTGGAAGAAATGAAATGTTGATATGACAAAGCCAACAAAGTTTGAGTGCACATGAATCTGATTAGAGCTCTGAAATATGTATTTCCCTTTCCTTATGCTCAGAGCCAACATGAGCCTTTAAAGTAGCATGCTCTACATACCGCTCTGTATTAAATACACATTGCTCATATTCATTATGTTCCAACATTTTATTTTATTAGTATATTCTATGGGAGCCCAGTTGAAGATGTTCTTTTGGAGGTTCCCAGGATTTAAATATCTGGAGCTCTTAAGCAAATGTGAGTGTTGCTTATCTGTGTAAAAACCTGCAGTGACAAAACGATAGGGTGTTGTAGATGGGTGCCAAGGCACTGCTATGCAGTTTTAGTGTGTTCTTATGTGGTTGCATCAATTGCATTGTTAAAGCAATTGCCTACACACATTAGTGCGATTCGAATGCCGTCGTCGCAGCTGTATTATCATGTAACCCAGCTCTGGGCACATCATCACAGCACATATGGTTTGTGCTAGACTTCCAGACACTGCTCTTCCTCTACAGTCAGGTAAATTAGAGCTGTCTGTCACTAACATCACTCAGATCACGACTAACATGCGTGTTGTAACTGCTTCCAGCTGTTGTGAGCAGACTCGGTGTTCAGAAGCTCTTCTCCAAAGCGTTTCGGATGATCTGGCCTCTGCCAATTGGACCAATGAAATGTAAATGCTTTCATTTGCGTTCTAAAGCACTAATGCAGTAATGGCAAGACAAGCTGTTTGTAAATCAGGCCAAGTATTCACCAGTCTGCTAGGTAACCACACATGAGCATGTGCACATGTATATGTGAGTGCTTCTTTAACTATCAGCTATGCAATCACTTAATATACTAAACGACCTTGCAACACACTAGCTTTGAAGTTAAATTACTGTAAATTAAAACACTGCTAACAATGCTGAACAGTTTACATACAGTGGGAAAAGAAAATAATCAAATTTAGTTGCATTGCAAAGCAATGTGATTATATTAAACGGTGCTGATTCTTTTGCACAGAGTCTGCGCGCTTGCTGATGTCATTGTGTCTTCTTTCTGGAGCGCAGTCGCTGCTGTCTGATTAGCATTCGTCAGTGTTTTAACCGGAGGCACCATCGAGGGCGAGAGCGACCGAAACGGCCCACAGACACCCGACACTCACAAAGAAGACTAATAAACATGATAAGAAAGATGAAACAGAAAAGAAGGACTTGTATAAACGATGCCACCCACAGCATCCTAATGACTAAATCAATCACACAGTCCAGAGCCAACCAGTCAATGGGTCTGCACACAGAATGCACTGCGTCTAGGGGGAAATCATTCATTTGAGAAACCCTTTGGGCTTTGAACTTTAACATAGAGGAAAAATATGAATAATAATAATAATAAAAAATGATTGAACTTAAATATCAACAAGTGAGTGTTTATAATCATTGCCAGTGAAAAAGAAGTGCACTTAATTGTACTGAATGTGCACTTACAGTTAATGTAATTTTAATAAAAAATAAAAGTCCACTTAAAGAGAGACACTTTTATGAATTATTACAATTGAGTAGAGTTTAAGAAATTACTATTTTGATTAATCTTGTATCATCTTCAAAGAAGTACACTTTGATGTGTTATCTTTGATATACTAAAACACATGTAAAACACTTGATTATGACTTTAACTCTAGTGTGTTTTTCAATATTACGTGATCGTAACGTGACATAATTTAATAAGTTAAGTATATTATTATAAGTTAATATAATGTCATAAATTGCAACTTAATTATTACAAATGTGTAATTACAAATTACTGTAATGGCACACAAGTTTCAATTATAGAAATTACATTAAAGTATATTTAGTTTACCTAACCATATTTCAAAGACAATAGTTATATATTAAGAAAGGATATGTAAAAACATTCTACTTAAGTGGGTCAAAGTACAGCTTATTTCATTTAATAAAAATTTAAACTATAATATATTTTTATTTAATTGAAAATATAATGCAATTTAGTGTCCAAAAACAGTATATTCAAAGTGCACTTAAGTATGTTCTTTCCATAATAAGTCCTCTTTTTAAAAGTATGTTAAAGTGTACTTCTTTTTCACAAGAGAACAGTCAACATTTGGACTCACTTTACTAAACGGCTATAGCAGTTTAACTAAACTATTAATCTAGATGATAAACTGCATCATTAAAGGACAAATTTTAACAAATAGTGTGGTTGGAAGACAAAACCAAGAGATTTATTTTTTTTTCTATGAAAAATATCAGCCAATATCTTTCATTGTTCTGTCATAAAATAGGTGAGGGGGAACGGATGGACCTGCCCTGATCATGTTTTATCGTCCATATTATTTTCAAATACATTATTTTGTTATTCTATATTACATTTCTTGCTGTGTTTTGATGGATCTGATCCAGGTCCAAAGCCTCCAAACAAAACACCACGCGCTCTTCAAAGTGAACAATGTGTTTGGTGTTGCCAACATTGACACGGACGAGTCCAGCGCTAATCTGAAGAAAGAGAAAATACAATCTCTTACCTTTCAAAGCCCAGCTGTCGTATTGATCTCTCCCATGATGAACCTGCAGAAACACAACACAAGGAGGTGTTCAGAACAGCGGGAGATGAAGTTTTCAGTGACTAAAGCGATGGATGGTAAACGAAAGCTTGCAGGTTTGAACCATGAAAGTAGTGAACTGTCAACCATTGGCTGTTTACTGGATTGTGAAAAGTCTCTAAATGGCAGGTTGATGGAAGAAATAATCGTTTATATGATCTTATACAGTTAGAAGAGGTGTCTTTCAAAACCCCAAACTTCTAAAGCTAATGTAGATGCAAGATGTAACAAGTAATATATATTTAAACAAATATATGGCATTTGATTGAACCATGTTTTAGGTGTACTGTAACACAAAAGTCACTCGAGATAAAAGCAAATGACTTCTTATTAACAAAAAGCATGTGAAACAGCATTGTTTTGGTGTTATTCTGTCTTTCATTGGATCCTGAGGCACACAGAGGACAGCCGTCCACGTCATCAGAATGAACACCTCATTCACATCAGTCCAGAGACCCAAACCACACACAGATATCACCAGATCCTGCTCATTTCACAAGCCCTGATGCAGAACACTCACCAAAACATCTGGCAACGTTTTATTGTGGTCTAGCTTTTTTGTCGGCGGAAAGTGCAAACCAAACATCACGTGATTCACAGCACACTGAATCTCTTCAGGAAGACGTCTGTTTACAGGGACACTTCCAGGTATTCAGACTGTGTGTCTGCCAAGAGAAATACAGTACATCCTCCAAGACTTGACAAATTATTAATAATGTAATTAGGTTGTGGATTGCTTGACCACTGAATCACATTGGCAAACTAGAAAATGAGCAAACCAGAAAAACTATAAGAACAACAACAACAACAACTAAAAAAAGATTAAAAACCACTCTTTAGATTTCTGACATCACGTGACATCATCCAACATGTGCTCAGTTTCATACTAATGAAATAGTTCACCCAAATACAAAAATGATCTGAACATGCGTTCATCCTCATGAGTTTCAGCTTTGTAGAAATGTAGCATTGCATCAATGGATGCTCTGCAGTGAATGGGTGCCGTCAGAATGAGAGCTGATAAAAACATCACCAGTCCATCAGTTAAGAAAGCATAGATAGATAATAATAGTATTTAAGCAGGCCATGGAGAGTATCCACATACTTTTATTAAGCCCAATTACTAACAGACAGCAGCTGTTTTAGGGTTTTTTTCTTATAGAGACGTTCACAAATATGTCTAGAGTCTGAGATCAAAGCTCAGAGAAACGCTCTATTTGGAAAAGCTCTATCGGGTCAAACTGAGTTGTGATGTCGAGAGCGATCAGAGAATGCAGATCTTGGCGTGTCGAATCATCACAGCTCGTAAAACACTGCAACATTTCACATCTCGAGTCGTCTGTTGTGTCAGGAGGAGATCTCAAGGCCTTTGTGATGACGCTCAGGAAAGCGTTCAGGAAGAGGAAGGAGGGTGGTCTTCTAAACACAGCCTGCTCGATTGAAAGCCTGATGATTTCATTAGATTTCTTTTGTGGGGAGACTGAAAACACACAGAGATCACGCTCGATCGTTTCAGACCGTCTGTGAAACTGATCAAGTCAGCTGCGTATCTTCAGTCTGGAGTCCACACGAAGCTTATTTGGAGAGATTCAGTTTAGATGCTTTCAGATGTGGTCGTCGTTTTCATTTCCAGAATATCACCGTCGAGGAGAAGTCCAGTGCTTTCTTATTGTTGAAGCTCAGCTGGTTGTTCACACAGATTAACTGCTAAAAACAGTTTTAATTTGCCTATTTCCACCAAAGAGAAAAAACAAAACTGTGAGATAAAGCTTAAAATAAGAACATTTGTGTGGAACAAGTTCACAAAGTGAGATATAAAAGTCACAGAGCTGACATATTAATTTGCTTTGGGCATATAAAGTTACAATTATGAGAAACATCTATGCAATTACAAAAAAATAAATAAGTTGCCATTAGAAGAAATACACTTACCGGTATTTCTACTGTACTATTTTATTTTAAGGCAGAAACAAGCCTTCATATGAAAGAGTACAAGACTAATGCTCAAAATACACAACAATAATTTATACACTTTAATAAACTGTAATATATATATATATATATATATATATATATATATATTATATTTATTATATATAATTTTTATTATATAAGTAAAAGATGATTGTATTAAATTTAACAAGAAGTTACTATTAATTATTATATTTTTAATTTTGTAATTATTTGTGTAATTTGCATGCAATTTCTGAGTGAAAATGATTTCAAAGTAAATACTGCATCGGTTTTGATGTCTTCTTTAAATAAAAAATAAAAATAAAAACATAAAAAAAATTGTTTTTTTTATCTTTTTTTTATTATTATGGATCACTTTTGATCAATTTAATGTGTCCTTGCGGAATAAAAGTATTAATTTCTTTAAGAAAACCAAACGTTTGAGTGGATTTGTTGCGATGACTCTCACAAACTGAACATGGTGTCGGTGAGCTTGAGGAAACACAGCATCACATCTAGCCTTTGTTAGAAGTGGAGTATTTTTAGAAACGCGTCCTGAGGAAGCCGATCTTTATCTGCTGCAAAAATATTAAGAGCAGCAGAACGGGCGTTTGTTCTTATTGCTGGCAGCCGTACAGTATACGCTGACAGATGAAAAGGCTGGCCGTGCTGGAGCTCATACAAACAGGAACAATGTCTTATTAATTCACTCAGCAGGAGGTGGAAATAAAGTGATGCGTAATCGCTGCGATTGTGTAACTGCATTCATGTCAGTCAGGGAAATTAGAGGAGTGTTTGACTGGAGGCCTAAGCTGATCAGAAGCAAATAAAGCTATTGTGTGAGAGAGGAGCTGAAACATTTAACACATTAGCATCTCTCACACAGCAGGAGTTTGACTCTATAAACCAGAGCAGCCATCCATCAAGTGCTTTCATCTCCACAGAGCGACCGCTTGTTTCTCTGTTCCACACGCCTTTTTACTGCCTCAGATTTATTAGGAGAGAGATGTAATTTTTGGCACGGGCCTGGTTTACCGCATCGCACAGAAAGGCAGTGTAAACACGGCGGTAATGAGACGCAAGAGCGGCTGATAAACCCAGGAATGCTTGCTCTACTGTGTGTTTGTGTCTTTGAAACAGATGCACAAACCACGATTAGTCTTAAAACACACTTCGGAATAATTTTTTGCACAAAATAACAAATGTTTTCATCTGTTGGGTTTGGGAATCAGGGTTTTTCCACCAAATATTAATTTCTTAACTCTTCTAAAGTTAAAACATTGGTATTGTGTTGTCTAAAAATGAATGCAAACATGCTGTCTTTTTAGTTTTTTTTAACCAATTGTCATTTCACGCTCTAAATGACAACATCTTTATTTTAAAAAGTTGTTTCCTCAAACTTATAACTATAAATCGTAAATCCAGATAACCTGAGAATTTTTTAAGTGGTCTCTTAACTTTTTCCAGAGCTGTATGAATATTATATAACAATATATTCGAATTATATATATTCATATCATATTATATTATATTGACAAAACAGTGGCAGATGTAATCCAGCCATTAAAATCAGTTTTGGGAACATCGGACTAAACATAACTGCAAAAATGCTTTGCAAATGACCCTTTGTGTTTTGGTATTTCGT